>NC_056739.1:1584734545-1584937045 GCF_019279795.1 Protopterus annectens | reverse complement strand
CACTTTCTTCCATCCTGATTTCCAAACTTCCATATGAATATCATCTGTTCTTGGAGACTTTAATGAAGATTGATTACACATCACAGTTTTTATCTCAGCATCTTATAGGTTGGTACTAGGTTATCATGCCTAGAGTCTATACAAGCCCAGCCATAACAATTCCCTGGATATTTCTTTCTACAGTATTTACTTCCCTGGACCCCTGTCTAGCAGGGCGACTGATGTGATCCCCAGGGTGAATTTCTCATCTCTCATCCAATCGTCAAGGTTCCTTTTGAAGAGGGCCAAAGAGGCCCTCTGCTTGACATGTATGGACAAGCCTGTTCCAGAGTACGGGGAGTCTCTGGGTCAGGACCCTATCCCTTCAGCATGTTTTGTTCATTGTGATGACAAGGTTTGGATCCCTGGAGCGTGTGGCTCTGAGGGATTGGGATTTCTTTAAGTGGAGCATGTCCAACAGCTCAGGGTTTGACATGGCCTTGTATGTTAAGCAGAGATTGCCTCTGAGTAGACGATATACCACAGAGTATAGTTGGAGGTTTTTTTAGACGATCAGCATAGGGCATCTGCTTTAGGCCTGTGATTCTTTTAGTGGGGTATTTCTGCAGCTTTTCCAGCTGTTGCAGATGTCTTGTTGAGGTACATACCAAATGGGGCATTGTACTCTATAATGGGTCTAATGAGGGATGAGTACAGTGGGACAATGACCTCCTTTTTTCTGGATGAAAAGCCCTTCAGATGAGGTGTGCCACATAGGATTTCCTGACACTTGTGATGATGTGGTTATCGAAGGTGAGACCACTGTCCGCCTGTGTCCCCAAGTCTCTCATCATACTTTCAGTGCCACCTATGTGGTAATTCATGGGTACATGTTTTTTCCCAAAGGGGATAACTATACATTTCTTGGCATTAAGCTTGAGCCCATGGCTCTGGCACCAATCATCTGTTTCTGTAAGGCCCTTTTGTAGAATAAACCACAGAATGGAAGAAACCAGTGCCTCAGAAGAACCAACTTGACCAAACAGAAAATAGAAACACTAGGAGCCACGAGCCACAGGAACACACTTTATTAAATCCAAGCACTAAAATCCACAATTGTGGATTTTAGTGCTTGGATTTAATAAAGTGTGTTCCTGTGGCTCATGGCTCCTATTCCCTTTTGTAGAATATCCACATAATTTGGGGATTCAGTAATGGCTCCCAGTTTGCAGTCATCTGCGAACTTTGTTAGCCAGAGTCCCTTAGTGATGGCCTGTACTTCAGAGAAGTAGATGCCAAACAAGAGCAGTCCCAGGACTGAACCCTGAGGTACTCCACTTGTCTGGAGATGGATTTGGAGTCGGCTATTTTTACGGTCTGGGTTCTGTCAGTAAGCCAGTTGGCAACCCATTGAGTGACATAGGGATTTATGCCCAGCTTAGTAAGTTTATCTATGATTCCAGAGTGGGGGATGGTGTCGAAGGCTTTGCCAAGGTCCAGATAGGCTGTGTGGACCGCCTTACCCTCATCCACAGCTCTGGAGACTGATCTGAAGAAGTTAAATCAGGTTCAGGAGACAAGATCGGCCCTTCACGAACCCAAACTGGGTGAGGTTCAGTGTTTGAAGGTTGCCAATGTCTTTGTTTATAAGTTCCATGATAATGCGTTCCATACCATTGCAGATCAGGCTCGTCAGACTGATGGGATGGTAGTTCCTGGATTCCAAGGTGGATCCCCCCTTGTGGAGTGGGATAACTGTAACTGTGCCACTCAGTGGGCACGAAGCCTGAGGTGAGGCTATGATTAAACATGACAATTAGGTGAGGTGCCAGTTCATTTTGTAGTTCATGTAGTACACAGCCCGAGATGTCATCTGGTCCCGTGGATACTGTATTCTTAGCTTTAGAGAGTGCGATTTGTACCTGTGTGGCCATGATTACTGGAATTTGGCAATCTTTTGGTATTGAGATGGGCCCTTTAGGGGGTGAGAGAGGGGTGAAGTTGGCACTAAATTGATCTGCCAGGATATTGGTAATATCCTTCGGATCAGTATATTTAATGCCATTCTGTTGTAGCTCAGAGTAGATCTGAGCATTGCCATTTAGATTCTTGACATAACTATAGAATGCCTTGTGGTTGTCTTTGGCAATTTTATTTTCTTAACTAGCTTTGGAGGATTTTATGATGGATCTCAGCTTCTTACTGAGGCTGGTAAGGGAGTTTTTTGCATCATGTGATTTTCCTCTTTTCTGCAACTGCTGTATAGTTTGTTTATGGCAGGGGACCACCAGATTGGCTTCCTTTTTTTGGAGGAGAGCATCTTGGTTCTATTTCAAGGAGAATGTTACAGTTAGCTGCCTGTCGAGTGCCAGGATCTGCCACATAACACAAGCACTCGGGTCACTCCAGAACAAGTACAAATACAACTCTGTCATTATCCATGTTGGTGTGAATGACCTGAGACGTACCTCCCTGGACTACATGAAAAGAGACATGGAAGAGCTCTCTAATCATGTAGCCCAGCCTGATATGAACCTGACCCTGAGTAGCATCCTGCCCTCACCAAGAGTGATGCCACAGTATAAAGAAAAAAATGATCATTTTCAAAAATTGGCTAAGTTTCTGGTGTCATTCAAAGGGGATCCAGTATCTGTCCACCTGGGATGACATGCTCGACAAGCCACATTACTTTGCAAGAGATGGCTAGCACCTGTCACCCTTAAGCTTTCAAATACTGGCCAAGGCTCTTGCCGCCCCCATAGTGCCTTTTTTAGGCAAGGCTCAAAAGACAAACCCACCACCATAAATAGCACAAGTAACCAAAAACTGAGGGTAATGCTACTCAGCGCCAGAAGTCTAAACCTCAAAATGCACGCACTCGAGGCACTACTCAGTATGGAGAACATTGACATCTGTGCAGTAACAGAAACCTGGTTTAAGGCTCCTGAGAGCACCCCAGCACTTCTAGGCTATAACTCATACCATACCTTGCGGCCACAGCACCAGGACCGAAACACAAAAGGTGTGGGTGTATCCATTTTCATTAAGGATACCCACACCTCCTGGTTAGTGGCGCAGCACAATGCATCAGAGATCATCCATGTGCAATTAACGGGCAAAACTGCAATCCAAATTGTAGCTTACTACAGATCACCCACCATGGCCCAGGACCCCCATTCCGCATTTCTGGAGACACTGGGAAATATGAAGGTCCTACCAAACACCCTAATACTGGGTGATTTCAATTACCCAAACATAAACTGAGAGAACTATTCAAGTACTAACTCCCTTGCCCTAGGCTTCCTAGAATTTATAAACTCGAAAACCCTGGATCAACTGGTCAGCACCCCCACCAGAGGGAACAACATATTGGACCTGGTCATTACCAACATGGGCGACTGGTGTTTCACACAGGAGGTCAACCCCTCGCTGGTTAGATCAGACCATAGACTAATCACTCTGGATATCCACATTCCACCCCCACCCCCAATCAAGGGAACCACCATGAAAAACCAAGGTGGAAAGGTTCACAGCCCCATGCTAAAGGACAGTGCAGTCCAAGCTGCTGAAACCTTTACAAAGGCACTCCATGAGCATCTGCAGGAATGCATGGATCATGCTATCCCAAGTAAAACAAAGTAAAACCAAGACTCACTTCTCCAAGAAAAAGAAACCAGTCTGGTGGACGCCTGCTATAAACAAGCTATACAACAGAAAGAGGAAACTAGTACAGAAAAGAGTAAAATCCCAAGAAGGAAAGACATCCCTGATCAGTATCAGCAAGAAACTACGATCCCTCATTAAGTCATCCAAGGTTAGTTTCGAAAGAAAAATTACCAATTACTCCAAAGATAACCACAAAGTGTTCTGTAGCTATGTCAAGAACTTAAGTGGAAACTCTCAGATCTGCTCTGAGCTAGTGCAGAATGGCACAAAATACACTGAACCGACTGATATTGCCAACATTCTGGCAGACAGGTTTAGTGCAAACTTCACCCCTCTCACCCTCTAAAGGGCCCATAACTATACCAGAAGAATGTAGGGCCCTGTCAATCACCAACACACAGGTTAAAACAGCCCTATCCAAAGCCAAAAACACAGCTTCAATGGGACCGGGTGGTGTCCCAGGCTGTGTCTTAAAAGAGCTCCAAAATGAACTAACCCCTCACCTAAACACACTGTTAAAACTCAGCCTCTCTACAGGCTATGTACCCACAGAGTGGTGCACAGCAACAGTTATCCCGCTCCACAGAGGTGGAGCCACAACGGACCCCGGGAACTATCGCATTATAAGCCTGACTAGCCTGGTCTGCAAGGCTATGGAATGCATCGTCATGAAACCCATTAACAGAGACATTGGGAACCTCCAAACCTTGGACCCTACCCAGTTTGGCTTTGTTAAGGGCAGATCATGCCTCTTAAACCCTGGTGGACGAGTTTGAGATGGTTACCAAGGCACTAAATGAGGGAAAGGAGGTCCACACAACCTACCTAGACCTTGCAAAGGCTTTTGACACCATTCCCCATTCTAGTATTATAGACAAGCTCACCAGCATGAACATAAACCCCTATGTCACAAGATCGGTTGCCAACTGGCTCATGGATAGAACCCACATGGTGAGAGCTGCAGACTCTATGTCTGACTCTAAACTGGTTACAAGTGGCATCCCTAGGGCTCAGTCCTAGGACCCTTCCTGTTCGGTATATACTTCTCAGAGGTACAGGCAAGCATAGGAGGACTGTGGCTGACCAAGTTCACAGACGACTGCAAACTAGGGGCCATAATTGATTCTCCGGCTGATACAGACACCCTCCAGATGGGTCTCACCGAGACTGATAACTGGTGTCAAAATCATGGCCTCAAGCTAATGGCAAAAAGTGCATAGTCATCCCCTGTGGAAAAAGCAAAGTACTCACAAACTACCACATAGGTGGTAGTATACAGAAAATGTAATAAGGGATCTGGGAACCCAAGTAGATAGTAATCTCTCTTTTGATAATCATATTGCCAAGGTGATTAGAAAATCCTTTTATGTGGCCCACCTAATCACAAAAGGGTTCGCATCTAGAACAAAAGAGGTTATTGTGCCTCTCTACTCATCACTCGTTAGACCCATCATAGAATACAATGCCCCATTTGGGATGTACCTTACAATACACCCGCAACAGGTGGAAAGACCATAAAAGTACCTCACCAAGAGGATTACTGGCCTCAAACAGATGCCCTATGCAGCCCGACTCAAGAAACTCCAGCTGTACTCGGTTGCATACCGCTTACTCAGAGGTAATCTCTGCCTGACATACAAGGCCATGTCCAACCCAGTAGTGATGGACATGCTCCACCTAAAAAAAAAAACAAATCCCAGAGAGCCACATGCTCTAGAGATATAAACCTCACCACAATGATAAATAGGACATGCTGGAGGGATAGATTCCTATCCTAGAGACTCCCCATGCTTTGGAACAGGATTCCAATATATATCAGGCAGAGCCCCTCCCTAACACTCTTCAAGAGAAACCTTGACAGGTGGATGGGAAACAGAAAATGTACCCCGGGGATCACTGCAGTGGCTCTGCTAGACAGTGGCGCAGAAAACTAATCTAAGGGGGTGGCGAAAGCCAACACATTCTGGCTAGGCTTATAAATGCCCTGGGGCAGATAGCCTAGTACTTACCTATGAACCTATTTCAGATTACTCCAATCTTAACTGTTAGCTGTCTAGTCTTGTCAACATCTAACCATGGCATAATTAATTTTTCATGAATGTTTCCATTTTGTACTCTTTCTTCATTTCTTTGCTTCATAAAAATTTAAATAAAAATAATTATGGAAAATCTCTGAAACCTGTAGAGAATCTCTGGTTATTTTTCATGTTATAGATTCTGTACGTTTGATGCGAACCCTTTCAACATTCTTATGACAAAATTGTTGTGCTAAACGTTTTTGTGCTCTGAAGCTATCAAAAATAGTTGCTTAACTGCACTCTTTCTAAACTCATGCATGTTATCCAAGAACTCCAGCTGTCCTGTTTGCTCTATTATTCTTGAACCTCCCTTTCTCCCACCATTTTTACCCTTTTACTCTGCACTACTGGTTACTTATACTTGTGTATCTTCCACAGCTTAATTGCATGCTGAATACTTCACATACATCACCTATAGACCTGTTAACTAAGTTTACATTTGTTCCACAAGGTTTTCACTGCTTCCTGATAGCCCTACTTTCAAAGATTAATCCTTAAAAGAGAGCGGCTGGGCCAATTTGGCTTAACTGCCTGTTCTATCCCTATTTGAACTTACTGATTGTTTCTGGCATTCTCATCTCCTCCCTGCCGGTGTAGCCCCACTCCGTTAACCCTCGCTTGCACTCTGGCTCACTTCACTCCCCTACCCTATCCACATTCCCACCCACCCCACTTCAATTACATTTATTCTCATCCTGTTCTTAACACACTCCCTTCCCCCCCACACTCATCACATTCCACCCAATCACATCCAGTATCTCATTTTCCACTGCCACTTCCTTCAGTTTCCTCAGTCTATTCCACCTAGATTCCTCCTACTCAGACTATCATCCACTTTCCACTTACCTAATACTATACTTCTCCTTACTTATTCTACTCTCACCCTCAGCTTGATCCTCCTCTTACCTTCTAACAGCTAAAACATGCTGCTACACCTATTCATTTCAATACCACTGCTTACTATTCTCACACTAGCCACATCCTACCATAGCCCTCTACCTGAGTTATATCCCAGTCCCACCTTTCCTCTACCACAATCACATAACCCTACACCTTACTCCTTCCATATATCTTCTGTTTTCTCTCATCACTTCTTACATCTCTTCAAACACAGTCTCTCTCCTAATCTCAAATCCAAATTCTTTCTTCCACACCCTCTTAGGTATACCCCTTTACACCTATTCTTACCGTGCTTCTTTCAGAGGATATTCATCCTAACCCTGGTCCAATAGCCAACTCTTCTCATCTCTCAACCCCCCCCCCATTTCCTCCTCTACCCTGATTCCCACTCTATCTCAGCCTACCTCTTCGCCAGGCACCTTATAATCATAGGTGTCACCATCCATAGTACAGTAAATAAATTCACCAAACTACACTCCTGGATAACATTACACTCTCCAGATATCCTCTCCATCTCCAAAACCTGGCTAAAACCACACATATCAAATAAAGAAATCCTTCCCACTGGCTACAATATCTTCCAAGACAGACCTAGAAAAAAGGTGGTGGGGTAGCTATCCTCTACTCAGAAAACCTCTCTATCCATCCCCTACCATACCCCCCCCACTTTCCATCCTGCTGAGATCCTCATAATTAATTGTAACCTAAACAATCGCAAAAAGATTGCCATCACTGCTATCTACATACCACCCAGTAACAATATCCCTATACTTGAACTTTTTCTTGCCTAGATCTCCCAAACCATCTCCTATGAAACCATTATCATAAGGGATGTCAGTATCGACTGGAATACTCTCACCACCAACTACCTCAAAGCTAGCATTAATCTATATGGCTTTTCCCAACTCATCACCTCACCAACTCATATTAATCAATAATCAAATACTAGCTTCACTCTAGACTGGATACTTACCTCCCATCCCAACCATTATCATAAATCCTCTATTCTCCCTGGTACACTTAGTGATCATCACCTTATCTCTATAAAGTGTCAGCTGTCGCAACCCTCAAAAACAAACATATGCAGGCACTGTCGTAATCTGCCCAACCAACCTAATACCTACCAGATATGTTTAATCAAGCACTGTCATCAATAAAATGATCTTTTCTTCAGCACCTACCCCTTGAAGAAGCTGTTTTCAAATTCACTAACATCTTCCTTAATGTACTTGACTCCCTGGCCCCTACTAGAAAGGTTCACGTTAAAACCAACTTTGCTTCATGGATAAGTAAAGACACTCTCTCCCTCTTGTGGAAAAAAGGCAATGCATGGAACACACGGAATAAACTTAAAATCCCATCTACCCTCTAGCACTATAGGGAACTTCGAAACACCACAAGAAAACAAATCACCCTTGACAAGAAAAACTTTTACCTTAACTCTCGGAAACGCCCCCACTCCAACCCCAAAAGATTCTGGAGTAACATTAATAAGCTCTCACACCCTGGAAACCCTAACCCTCCCAACCTCTCCCCAAACAGCTCCCCTCTCAAAACTGCCACATTTCTGAATTCTTTCTTCATAGACTCTATATACAAACTAACCAAACCTAACACAAATATCAACCATGACACCCCTCCCCCTCCCTCCCACCAAGCTACTTGCACAATCAAGCCAATCCCCACAACTGTTATCAGGTTTCTGTTCCATAAACTTAAACCCTGCTCCCCTTCTGCTGACAACCTGCCTCCCTTATACCTCAAACTTGCAGCCCCTCCATTGCCTGTCCAGTCTCCATACTTATTAATTGGTCAATTCAGGAAAACCTTGTCCCTCAAATATGGAAAAAGTCCTATATTATACCCCTGCATAAAGGTGGTAATTCAACCGACCCCTCAGTTTTCAGGCCTATTGCTATTTTATTCCCTATCTCAAAGACTCTTAAAAAGTGTATTCACAAACAGCTCATTGCACATCTCATTCAAGAAAATCTCCTCACCCCAACCCAACATGGCTTTTGCCCTCATCATAGCACTAGTACCGCACTACTGTCCTTTACTAACTCCATCTCCACTTCTCTAAATAAAAACAAACCAGTATCTTCCCTATTCCTTGACCTCTGTAAGGCTTTTGACATGGTTTCTCATAACCTCCTACTCTCCAAACTTGCTTCCTTCAACCTCTCTACCTCCACTCTTAACTGGTTCTCTTCATACCTAACAAATAAGAGCTAAATCTGTCAAATGGATGTCTGCTACTTCTCTGTCCTTCCCGTTTAAACTGGCATTCCCCAAGGCTCCATCCTGGGTCCCCTACTATTTAACATTTTTACTAATGATCTCTTTCAGTCCTGCCCCCACTTTAAACTCATACAATATACAGATGACTCTACCATCATCTCTACCTCTGACAATCTATCCCACCTACATACCCTCACTCAAGATGCACTACACTCTGTCGAAAGATGGCTCACAACTAACCAAATCCTACTTAACTCCAATAAAACTAAACAACGTCTTTTCCTTCCAAAATCCCTCCAGCACCTCAAATCTTCCTTCTTTGTCTCCCTGCTAAACAACACAACTATTCAGGTTGAGTCTCATACTAAACTTCTCGCTTTACTTATAGATGATGAGCTAAAATTTGACACCCACATCAACACTGCATCAAAATAATAAAAAATTTCTTACACAAGAATCCAAAGTATCCCTTGCTCAAGCCTACCTTCTACCTACTTTACTATATGCCGCCCTACCTACTTTATTATATGCCGTCTTTACTAACCTCCAAAAAATATGTTAACCGAACTCGAACTTACATGTAACAAAATAGCTAAGTTTGCCACAAATCTCCCCTATCACTTTCACCACTGCCTCTCCTTAAAACTCCACTGTCTAGAATTCCATAATCAACTCCTTCTGCCTCAGCTGCACCTAACACATTCCAGTGGCGGATCCAGGAATCTGTGAAAGGGGGGGCGCAGTCTGGTCAGTCAACTACCAGGGTGGGAGTGAGAAAATGGTACACTTTTTTTGGGGGGGGGTGGTATAAAGATCACCTTAAGATACTCTGACGTGTAAAAAGAAGGCAATATACATTCAGTTGACCGATAAATTTATGGATGATCTCTTAATACAAAGTTCCTGCTCATAATTAACACTAAAAGGTATCTTTATTTTAACTGTGGAGCTTTTCTCCCCGGGCCTCCGCTGAAAATGGACCTACATCCAGTCGGACACTCCCGGTCAACAAATATAAATAAATAAATAAATAAATAAAGTATTGTACATGGTATTCAGAACTGAATGTTAATCTCCACAGTTCTAGACAATGTTTGAAGAGAGAAACTGTTTGAAGTATACAGATGTACATTTTTCTGTGATAATATGTTTAACAGAATCACAATCACATAACACCAATGCAGTGAACTACAATTATATTTATAGTTGTTCATCATATTAATGCAGTAGCATTAGCTATATGGGTTATATCCTACCAAGGATATAACAGCCGGCCAACTTCAAAGCTTCAGGCCACCTTCCACATACAAAAACTGAGCTGAGCTGACTAAAAGACAAGTTTGGTTACAAAGCCCTTCAGAGCTTTGCTTCTGCAAAGAGTATGACCCTCAGAGGCTTTTGAGGATGACGGTTAGCTTCTACTTTCCTTTGGTGGACAGATATGTTCTCTTTAGGGGGAAAAAACATCCATTTTGTCAATTTTGTTGATGTTTTATTACTTTCCTTTTCAGGAATGTTATTTAAAGCTAAGAATGGTGTGTTTTAACAGACTGTCTTGAGACTTTAACATACTTTTAAATGGAGAGCTTATTTTTTTTCTGTCAGTTTAAAAGTGGCATAAAATATATATATATATATATATATATATATATATATATATATATATATATTGCTTTTGTGGAGCTCACACAGAGTTTTAAAGTGTTTTCATAACCTGAAGAAGTCCTATTACCTTTGGATGAAAGCACTCAACATGTGTTATTGTAATAAAGCCTTTTTGCAGCACTTGACTGAAGACTTCTTCCTTTCCTTTCCTTTTCATTACTGGTTGGTGCTTATGGTTTTATTAGAAGGAACAAGTAAGGCTTCCCTGTTGTGTCAGAATGCTCTGTCCATCATTGGTGAAGCTGCTGCTGCTATTAGTAATATGACTGGCCACATTTTTCCTGTAAAAAAAGAAACAGAAAACCAATCATGTATCTACTCCTCTTTAATTTGCTTTGGATAGGCGTGGTTTACTGGATATTCAGGCTATTGCTCCTTCTTGTAAAGAAGTTTCTGGTAAAATAGATATTTCTTTTTTCCTGAAGAGATTCAGGATTCTGAATTTGAATAGGAGGAAGCAGGGACAAATACAGGGTTTTCTCCTCAGATTCCTGACTCAGAAGAGAGTTAATTTTCTGATTCTTCCTGTGGGGGTTTCTCTTTCTCTGAGGCTATTGCTAGAATATGACAGTGTTTTCAGTGGGAGAACACTGAGGTTTCTAAGTCCCTCAGAACATACTCAGTTGTTACAGAAGGATTTTCCAGAACTTACACCTATTCCTCCTGTTATATCTGTTTTATAGGATGCGTTACTGCCTGTAATTTTCCTAATAGTCTACCAGCTGCCTCTAAAAAGGCAGATAATATATATAAAGTTTTTCAGTCTTGTAAATGTTATACACTATTCCCAAACCTGACCCAGCAGCTATAGCTTTAATTGATCCCACTATACTAAGCATTTAGTTAATTCCAGTTCTACTCTGATAAGGATATGAAAAGTATTGATAGGTATGGGAAAAAAGTGTATACTTTTGCACATTTGATTTTCAGAATTTTGAATTGTCAGGCTCATATGTTAAAGTTTGTTCTGACAAATTATGGCAATATGAAGGATGTTTTTTCTGCAGTTTCTTCTTGTGATGAAAACTCTGCTTTAAATAACTTAGTTTCCTCTATTGCACAGGTCACTTATCATTATTTGCAGTGTGCATATGACACTGTCAATACTTCTTCCAGAGCTATGGCCTTTGGTACTGTTTTGAGGTAATTTGAATGGCTGCATTGTCAGAACCTACCAGATGATATTAAAATGAGATTTTAAATTCTCACTTGGATAGAGATTTAACATTTGGCCCATCTACTGCAGAGGTGATTAAAAAGTATGATGAAAGGGGCAAGCTCATCCAAGGAATTGCTAAGATTGTTCAGCCCTCCTTTTTCAAATTTTCCAAGGGATTTTCTATCGCCTCATTCAATTTTGGCAAAAAAGAATAAACTGTCTCTACAAAAGACAAGTAAATAGGCATTTAAGAATAAATGTTGGGGGGGGGTCCAAAAAATAGTCTATAACCACCCAAAACCAAGGACAGTCCAACAAGACTGAATGACTGTACAAGAGACCTTGTGAATCTCTCCCACCCTGTCCCTCTTTTCTTCCAGAAAGTCTGGCTCTCCATTTTCCTCTTTAGCAACATGTAGTTTCAGACAAATGCATTTTGAAAATCATTCAAGGTTTCAGATGGCAGTTGGAAGAATTTTTTTCTTTCTAGGGAGTTATTCCTCCACCTCCAGATCAGACTGTTTTGTTTCCACCAGTTCTTCATCACATGCTGTCCCAAGAAGCAAATGAACCAGTTTCTCCTTCTTAGGTTGGGAAGGGTCTTTATTCAAGGATGCTCCTAGTGCCAAAGAAAGAAAATTATTGGAGACCAATTCTGGATCTTTCTTCTCTAAGCCTGTTTTCGATAGTGCCCAAATTAAGTATGATATCACTTCATAACCTGTTACTGCGTCTACTTTTAAGTTTGCTGGGAATGTTAGATTTAAGAGATGCTCATCAGACACACTTGTTCATCCGGACTGAAGACATTACTTAAAGTTTAGTGTGTCTGGATCACTTTATCAGTTTTCCACCTTACCCTTTGGGTGATCCACTGCACCAGGAGTGTTTACAAAGTGTTTAGCTCCACTTATAGCTCATTGCAGGCTACAGGGTATCTACAATTTTCCATATTTAGATGACATAATTATCTTTGTGGGGTCTTTCTCAAAGTGTCAGAAATCTCTCTCTTGGGTGAGAGAGATAAGCTGGGATTCCAAGTGAACATTCAAAAGTCTTACTTTACTCCTTCACATAGGATTGTGTTCCTGGCATGTCAACTACTCACCTCAGTTCAAAGAGCTTTTCTTCCACAGGAAAAAAATAGATATTCATATAGATCTACTTCTAAGGTCTTCCACTCAGATTTTTATCACTGAGTAGGAATACCTCAAGATTTTGGATCTCATGGTATCTATGATTCTCATGATACCCCTGGCAAGATTCCACATGAGAAAGATACAACTGTATCTGAACTCTCCTTGGTTCCAGCATGAACACCTTTTATCTTTTCAAATCCCAATACTGAGGCATGTCAGAAGATAAATATTTTGGTGGAGACAACAGATATCCTTAAATCCTGGTTTCCTTCTCTTTCCCAGCTCCAAAGCAGTCAGTCACTAAAGATGCTTCACTTTTGATTGGGGAGCAGGTTCAGGAGGGATACAAGTGCAGGGGGTGTGAGACACTAAGGACAGATGCAAGCAAATAAATATCAAGGAGATGCTTGCCCTGATCAAGGCACTTAACTCTGTTAACCATCTTTGGTCCCTGGACCTTTTCAAGGACTGGTTACAGACAATACCACAGTCATGTGGTACATCAACAAGCAAGATAGAGCCAAGTTGTACCCCCCTTTGAGATGGGTCTATAGCAGAACATCGAAGTTTTAAAACTTCAAATGTTCTAATTTCGACCCGGTTTGAGCGAATGCTAAAAATAGTGAAGCTGCAGAACACCGAATTCTTTCCTAGGGAAAGAATTCAGTTGGCCAGTTTTGTGGCTTTGCTATTTTCAGCGCTGTGGTGGAAATTTACGGGTCGGGTTCAGGTAAGTGTGCAGTTGTGTAATTGTTAGGATTAGGGCGTGGGTTAGGTGAGTTAGGGTTAGGGGTGGGTTAAGTGAGTTAGAGTTTAGCTGCGGGTTAGGTGAATTAGAGTTGGGGCGGGTTAGGTGAGTGTGCAATAGTGACGGACCTTAGGGTTAGGGCTTGGGTTAAGGTAAGTGGATAGATAGTAGTGTCTGTATAGTTTAGTGTAGGGTTAGTTGCAAGATTATAAGTGTATGTGTGTATTGATGTTTTTTAGGTGTGATTGTGTTGTGTGTATGTGTTTCAGAATAGCGAATGTTTTCCCAAGGAAAAAATTCGCTGTTCCGAATGTTTGATATTATGTGGTTTAACTATTTTAGGTTAGATAAAATAGCGTTCGCTATTTTCATCTTTCAATAACGTGATATAAATCCTTTGAGACTAGCCGTGTTAGCTTAGGATATAGCTTTACAATACACTCTCACTCTACAGGCATCCTACATTCCATAAGAGCAAAACTGTGTGGCAGACAAGCTAAGCGGGACCAGTCAGACCTTCACGAATGGAAACTATATCAAGGGGTCTTCTACGATTTAATCCTTCTGTGGGGAGTTCCTCCAGTAGACCTCTTTCCCTCCTCTCTAAACAATCAACTGGCAAGATTATGTTCCAGGACTCCATGCAAGAAGGCCTGGAAGACAGATGTGTTTTCTTTTCCTTGGGCAGGAATGTTCCTGTATGCTTTTCCATCCTTTCCACTAATATACTGCCTAATTCCGAAGATTCAGAAATAATCCCCCCAAGATCATTGTGGTGACTCCCTTCTGGCCCATGCAACCATGGTTCTCCCTTCTTTTGGAAATGGCTAGGAGCAGTTACCACAAGCTTCCTCACAGACTGGATCTACTCACACAAGAACAGAGGGTGTTTGATACACCCTAACATCAGTCAACTTCAAATGAATGCCTGGATAATAGGGTCTTAATTCCTTTTGGGCACATGTTTGCTGTGGACGTGCAGCAGGTACTAATGGAGGCAAGAAAGCCTGCTACTAGAAAAATCATATATGAGCAAATGAAAAAGGTTTCCTAGTTGGTGCCAACAACACAGCAAGCACCCATGCAGCTCTAGTTGGTCTCTGGATTTGCAATATTTGTGTGAATTACTACTCTACTGCATTTCTTATTCCCCTATCAAGGTTCATTTATTGCCCATTTCACTTTGTCTGCCCATGGATCCTCCTCTTTCAATGCAGTCTCATTTCAAAATATTCTTGAAAGGGATTTTGCATAAGAGGCCTCCAAGAAAACTGGAGCTCCCCCCTTGTGATCTTCATTTTATGTTAAAGAAGCTCCATTTGAACCAGCTAATCTGGCTGACTTGAGATTCTTAAGATGGAAAAGTTTTACTGAATCCTCTAACCTCTGTAAGAAGGGTATCTGAGTTGAATTAACCCTAGCTCATTTTCTATAGGTGCAGGGTTTCTTTGAGAACAAATGCTTCTATTATGCCTAAAGTGGTATCCCAGTTTACTTTAAGCCAAACTATTCATCTCCGTTTTCTTTCCCGAACCTAAAAATAAGGGAGAAAGGATACAGATAAGTGGTCAATATGATGAACATAGTACAGTTGCATAAGTAAAACATACCATAACAGTAGATGTTCTAATGATCTAATGATCACTGCTGCACTAGCTGCTCTCTCCCTTGATCCATTCTTGTTTTCTGGTGTGTTTCTATGCCGGGGTGAGGACATTAATTTTTGGTTGTTTCAAGCATTGTCCTTTCAAGGCTCAGCCTCCCTCTCTTCAGCTCAGCTCAAGCCGCCTGACAATTTGGGCATGTGGAAGGTACCCTGAAGCTTTGGAAGCTGGCCAGCTGTTATATCCTTGACAGGATATAACCCATATAGCTAAAGTTACTGCAGCAGTGATCATCTGAACACCTGCTGTTAAGGTAAGTTTCACTTACACAACTATACTATATGAACATTCATATTAATAACCTTGCGCCTAATAGTTCAAAGTGTCATGGTTTTCTTATGCTTTTTCTAAAGCCATTGTTTCACCAACTTGTTTTTTTTTTTTCACATCCGCTTAAACTTTTACTTTTGTTTTTGAGATGAACTGACTACAACCACCATCTCTCAAATACATATCAATGTGTTGGAGAACTGGAAGCTTTGGCTCCAGAAGTTTCTGCTGTATCTCAATGCAAACAGACTTGCAGAAACACCAGAAAAAAGTTTAATGTGCATGTTATATGGGAAGAAGCCATCAAAGTATGTAATGCATTTAAACTCAAGGATGAAGAAAGAGAGCCAATTTAGCAGTTATTAGACAGAAGTTTGAAGCTTAATGTGAGCCAGAGAAAAAGCTGCCATTTGTCAGTCATTATTTGTTCAGAAGACTAAAAAATTAAGCAAAGCCATCGGGTAAAAGTTGCCACAAATAAAAATGAGCAAAACAGAATGAATAAAAGTCCAGCAACTAACACAGCACACACTCATAAGACGAAATTATAAAGGAAACATCACAGCTATGAAAAACAAAATCTTTAATCCAGCTGAAGGTAAGCACTTTCATAGTATTGGAAACTGCTTCATCAGACCTAACTAAAAAAATACAACACTTCAACTATTTAAAACAGTGACCCCTCCCTCTTAGCATATCAAATCAATAAAAATATTTCAGCACGCAGAGTAATCAAACATGAATGAACATACAAAATAATCATTCAATTAACTAGAGACTCCTAAAATCAAGCTAGCGACTCAGTCGATCATAAAACAAGTACAAACGTAACATATCTCACAATTCAGTAATGCAGAAACTACCAAATATAACAAACAGCTAGATGGTCAATATGTTTTTGTTCCAACTGAATAGCGTGTAAAATCTCCATAATGTATAGTTTCTTCCTACCTAGCAGGCTATGTAGACAACGGTGCCATCCTTCTACTACATTCTTGGATCTAGGGAAACCTTCAGTACAAGTGTCATAATGAAAACTACGTCAAATATTGGAGGTATTCTTTCCGGACTCGTCCATCTAGTTTTTATTTTAAAATTGAACGAGCTTGTCTTCCGACAATAGCTTACCCAACGATTCCTGTCAGCTGTCACCAACGCGCCTAAATTACAAGAGGAGATGCAGTTGGAGGAGGACCGTATGTTATTAAAAAAAAAAAAAATCATCATCTGACACCAACCTCCAATCACATCTCCGATGTACTTGGCGCATTGGTAACAGGATTCTTCAGGAAAGATGCATCTGATTTTCAAAAAAAAAAGAAGAAAGTTTTAAAAGGGGCCGGCGCGAAAGAAGAAAGTTGAAAAAGGGGCCGGCGCGCGCCCCTGCGCCCATGCCTAAATCCGCCACTGCATTCCATCCTACATCAACCCCTAGCCTGTCCTTCACTAGCAGCTCTCATCTCCCCTTATGTCCATAACCATAGTCACATAGTCTCTGCTTTCTAGAACAAACCCCCTCTCTATATTAGATCATACCAAAACTCTCTCAGTTTCAAACTGCCCCTAAAGGAATACCTACTCAACTCCTGGACCTGCCCCTGTAAAGATCCTACTTGAAGCAGTTCCTCCCCCGCTTTATTCTCCCTCTCAAGCACTCTCGTTATTTCTTACATCTTATACTCTCCTGCTTGTATGTTTTTGCTTCTAGTTTCAGTAACTAGCACCTTTTTCTTAACCATATTTACTGTATTAGGTAAATCTAATTTCTCTTGTCCATTCCCACTATTGTCCGACTAGACTCCACTCTGTACCGAAGATTTACCTACATACTAGTACATAGAGCACCTTTGTCAAAGCTTGTATAAGATGAATCATATTCTCCTTGTATGTTTTGCTTACATATGTATATTCATTGTAAGAATTTTAATTTTGTATTTGGAGCTTTTCTCCTCGGGTCTCTGCTGAAAAAGGACATCTGCCCAGACAGACTAACCTGGTTAACAAATGGCAAATAAATAAATAAATACATTTTCTCTTTATCAATCTGCATTTGCTCCTTCTCTTGTTCATAGGTGTGTACTAGGCTAATGGCCCTGGAGCCTTTACAAGCCTAGCCCATAGGATTACCCTAGCATCGTGCCACCTGACCTTAGCTCCCAGTGCCTCTGTCGAGTATTATTTTATTTATTTATTTTACATTTTGTGACCGGGAGAGCCCAACTGATACAAGTCCATTTTCAGTGGAGGCCCGGGGAGACAAAAATGTAAAGACAAGACTTGCCATACAATATTTCTTAGAAGCTAGGATACATTCATTTGTTACTACATACTATTAGCTTTTGAAGATGACACAAAGCATGACATTCTTGGAATAGTATTCTTTCAAAGGAAAGAAAAACAGAAGAAGAAAAGATCCTTGAGAGCAGTTGTTTCTGGACATAGATGTGAAGGCCATCAATTTGATATAAGATTTTTTTTAAGAGTTAGGATACGTATACTTGGTACTATAGGTACTATAAGTATTAACTTTAGGAGATAGTGGAAAGCACAGCATTCCTGGGATAGGTTACAGTAACCACTAGAGAGTCCGGATGTGCAATTGTTTAACAGTGTTAAGTGGGTACAGAGTTCTGACTTGGTTGTTTTGACAGTCTTAATTAAGTAAGGAGAAATTTCAGAAATGAGATATTAGCCAGGGGGGGATGCAAGAACATAGTCTGTTATTCATGAAGTGAGCTTTGACTAGGTTTTTGAACTGGGTCGGGGATTTGCTTTCAGATATATGGGCAGGAAGGGAGTTCCAGGTTTTTGATATATAGTGGCTGTAGAGAGATTTACCAGCCTTATTGTTATATTTGGTTATTTTGAGGAGGTTTTGTGTGCTAGACCTTAAGGTTCGGGTAGTGGTATAGGGTTGAAGGAGATTTTGTAGGGCTGGGGTGTTATCAGGGTAATTTATTATTTTGTGGGCTAATGCTAGTTGGTTGAGTTGGAGTAGTAGTTCTAGCCAGTTTACTTTTTTTAGGCAGTCACATTGGTGCATTCTGATGGGTGAGGGTGTAGTGAATTTAGCTATCTTATTGTAACAACTATCAAGTTTGTTTAGGTCAGATTTGTGGAGATTTGTAAGTATGCGGGAGGCATACAATAAGGTGGATAATAGGTGAGTTCTGGCAATTGCAATTTTGGAGTGGTTGGTGAGAAATGTTTTATTGCGATAGTAGACCTAGTTTTTTATGTACTTTTTTATGGTTATGGAAATATGTGAGTCAAATCTAAGGTGATTATTTATTTCTAACCCTAGCAGCTTGGTTTGATTGGTGGGGGTGATTGTAGTATTGTTGTTAGAGGAGATGATGAAACTATTGGAGGGAGGTGTGGTTCTGTGGGAGCTAAAGAGTAGTAGTTTTGTCTTACCTGGGTTTAGAATGAGGTTTTGTCTGGTGATCCAGTTTTCTGCTAGGGAAAAGTATTCTTGTGTTTGGGAGTGAAGGAGGTCAATTGTTTTGGCTGCGCATATTATGGTAAGTATCATCAGCATACTGTACTAATGAGGCTTTGGGAATATTGGATGGGAGCTGGTTGGTGAAGAGGGTAAAAAGGATTGGTCCCAGGATGGAGCCTTGGGGTACTCCCTAACCTTGGGTAGGGAGGGAGGGAGAGAGTTGGTTTTGCCACATTACAGCTTGTTGCCTTCCCTGTAGGTAGTTTTTAAACCAGGAGATGGCAGGAATGGTAAGGTTTAGAGTGGATAGTGAGTGAAGAAGGTGTTTATGGTTAACCATATATGCTTTGGATAAGTCTAGGAATGTGGTGGATACAGAGTCCATTGTTTCTGTGGTTGTTGATGATAATGGTAAATGTTGTAAGCAGGGTGGTGGTGCTGTGGAAGGGTCTAAAGCCATGTTGTGTTGCTAGTAGTTTGTGATCTAGGAGGTATTGCATTAGTTGCTTGTGTATTACCCGCTCTAAAATTTTAGATAATGAGGATAGTATGGCTATAGGGCAGTAGTTATTCAGTTCAAGGGAGGTACCCCTTTTATGTAGTGGGATGAGATGTGATATTTTCCATAACTGTGGTACTGTACACTCGGAGATAGATCTGTTAAGATGGAGATGGGATATGCCATGGCTTCTGTGGCTATTTGGAGGGATTCAGTGGGTAATTTATCGGCAGCTAGAGAAGTTGGTTTGAGCTTTAGGAGTAGCTTTTCAGTGGATTTTGTTGGTTCTGGGTGGAAGCTAAAGTGGGGCAGTTGTTTATTGTGACTGGTGGGGGGGTGTATTTTCAGAGGTGGGGATATTGTTGTAGGGTTGGTTATTTGCAAGGGCTTGGATAATTTCTGTAAAGAATTTGTTAAATTGTGTTGGGATATTGTCTTGGTTATTTTCAGTTTTTGGGGTCTGGGTTGTTGTTTTTCCTGGTTGTAGAATATAGTTAATTGCTGCGCATAATTTTTGTAGGTTGTCCCTGTGTTTATCCTGTAATTTTTGGTAGTAGGATGCTTTATCTGTTTTGGTAAGAATGTTGGCTTTGTTTTGTAGTTCCAGGTATAGTTGTTTGCCAGATTGGGATTTACTATTACGATAGTTAGTCCAGGCTTTGTTCCTTTGTTTAAGGAAGATTTTAGTATCTGGGGCTAGCCAGGGGGCATATTTAGTTTTAATTATTGTTGTTCTGGGGGGGGGGGCATGATGGTTAAGGGTATTTAAGAAGATTGTGTTGAAATATAATACTGCTTCGTCAAGAGGTATGTTTTTCAGGGGGGTCCAGTTACACCTTTTTAGGTCATTTGTAAAGTTGGAGCAGTTAAAATGTTTTTTGTTTCTAATTAGGCACTTTAAATATTTGAGTTAATTGTGGTATTTTTGATCTGAGTAGAAATGTGGCTTGGTGGTCACCCAGCTCGGGGTATCAGTAAGGGGTGGGATACTAGTATCCAGTCTAGTATGGATTGATGATTGGTTCTTTTGTCTGTCCTAGTGGGGGAGATGATGAGTTGGGTTAGGCCATGTAGGTTAATATGGGAGAGTGGGTTTTGACCGGAGCAGTTCTGCCAGTCAGTATTACGATCCCCTAATACTATGCTTTCTTGGGGGAGGGAGTTAGATATCCATTCTAGTAGGCTTTCTGTAATGGAAATATTATTGCCTGGAGGGATGTAGCAACCGATTATGTTGATGTGTTTATTTGCATTAAGTTTTAGTTTAGTTAGGGTGAGTTCTACTTTATCAAGGTCTGGGGTTGTTATGTTTAGTTTTTCAAGGATGAGGTGAGTTTTGTACAGTATTGCAACACCTCCACCTTTTTTTTCCTATTCTGTCACTCCGGATTATATTGTAGTCTGGTGCAGTAATCGCGTTGTGGTTCCCTGGTTTAAGCCAAGTCTCTGTTAGTATTACCATCTCAGGTTGATAAAAGGAGAGTAGTGCATGCAGGTCGTGGACTTTGTTTATGATACTTCTGACATTTACATTTATAATGAGGAGGGAGTCTTTGCTTCGGTGGAGTAGGGTATTATTTAGGTTGTGGTTTGGGGTTCCTAAGTTTAGTGGGCCTGGGTTTGGGTGTATATCACCGCAGCGTATGAGTTGAGCTCTTGGGTAAAAATAGAGCTTGAGTAGTTTATGCAGGGTCTTATAGTACTAGTTTGAGACTGGTAGTGTGATGGTTGTATTCTATGTGCAATGTGGTTGATAAAGGAGCTTTGGTAGAGGTATGGGGCTAAATGAGTGAGAGGGTGAGTGGTAGTAATGTTAGTGGAGGTGTTTTTTCTTGGTATATAGATGTAATTAAGCTTTGATTGATAGTTTGTGATAGAGGTTAACAGTGGGAGGATTGATATACATAAGAGCAATATTAAGAGGTGTATGTATGTGGGTTTGGGTAGTGTAGTCATGGTATGGTTTGGTTTGACTAGCTTGATGATTGAGAGGTTAGCTTGGGGAGGGATAGGTGTGATGGATGATTGGGTCAGGTTATGTTTGTAGGATGATTATGTGGTCAGATTTGATAGGGTGGAGTTGTGTGGAGGTGGGTGTGGCTTTGTATGAGTGTGGTGTGTAGGTATAAAGGTAATTGATGTGGGTTGGGTGGGAATGGGAGTAGGGTAGGGGAGTGGAGTGAGCCCGAGCGTAGCGGGTTTGCCCCCACTGGAGGAGGCTAGTGTGGTGCAAAAAACAATCGGGTAGGAAAGCTACAGCACCTAGTAATGTAAAACAGGTAGGCTGGTGTTGTTTATTGAAAAATACAATGCTACTATATAGAATGGAAGGACTGTTGGGGAGAGTATTGTCCCCTAAGGTTGGGGTAAAAGAGTATGTGAAGGTATGACTTCCTTTACTTAGGATGGGGATGCAGTAGTCCAACAACTTACTAATTATGTAGACAAGGGGTAGGATGAGGCTGTGTTAGGTAGAGATGGGAACCACTTTATGTAAGAGGGATTGGATGTGGGTTTGTAGCATTAAGGGATGGGCACACTGTAGTAAGAGGGATAAAATGCAGTTATGCTTAATAACAGAGGAAAGGCAATATACAGAGAACTAATGTGTGCTTATGCTTCCATCTAGTGAAATTTGAGGGGAACAGCAGCAGAGGATATAGTTATAGGGATAGAACTCACGAAGACTACTTAGTGGGAGACGACCACAGGGCAGTCAGTCCGCAAGTGTGCTAGCCCTTACAATGAATTACACAGCATGAATATAGTTTTCTTTTTTTCTTTTTAATTACTAAAAGCTGTAAGCAATCACCTACACTGCAAACATCAGAGAATCTTGTATTTCCCCTCAGCTGGTGGAGTAGAGCCACTGAAGTGATCCCCGGGGTGAATTTTCTATTTCCCATCCACTCATCAAGATTTTTCTTGAAGAGGGCCAGTGGGGTGCCCTGTTTGACATGTATGGGAAGTCTATTTCATAGCATGGGCAGTCTCTATGTTATGAACCTGTCCCTCCTGCTTGTTCTGTTGATTGTAGTAATGAGGTTGAGGTCTCTGGAGCATTTGGTGTGGAGGGATTGGGATTTCTTTAGATGTAGCATTTCTAACAGAGCTGGGTCAGACATGGCTTTGTAAGTCAAGCAGAGATCACCTTTATGTAAGCGATATGAGACAGAGAATAGTTGGAGTTTTTTTCAGTCTGTCCATATAGGACAAGTGTTTAAGGCTTAGGATCCTCTTTGTGAGGTACTTTTATGGCCTCTCCAGTTGTTGCAGGTGTCTAATGAGGTACATGCCAAATGGGGCATTGTACTCGATGATTGGCCTAATGAGGGAAGAATAGAGGGAGACTATGACCTCTTTCTTCCTGGAGGCAAAACCCTTAGTAGTGAGATGTGCCACATAGAAGGACTTTCTGACTACAGTGGCAATCTGGTGGTCAAAAGAGAGGTTGCTGTCAACCTGTGTTCCCAGATCTCTTTTAACGCCTTCTGTGTTCACTGGACTACCATCGATGTGGTAATTCATGGGAACCGGGTTTTTCTGAAAGGGGACGACGGCACATTTTTTGGCATTGAGCTTAAGGCCATGGTTCTAACACCAGTCGTTGGTCTCGGTGAGGCCTTTCTGTAGGATGTCAACATTACTTGGGGAGTTAATAGCTCCCAACTTGCAGTCATCTGCAAACTTTGTCAGCCAAAGTCCCTTTGTGTTGGCCTGGACTTCAGAGAAGTAGATACCAAACAGGAGAGGACCCAAGACCAAACCCTGTGAGACTCCACTTGTGACTGGTCGGCAGTCTGACCTGGAGTCTGCTACTTTCACACTGTGGGTTCTCTGTAAGCCAGTTTGCAACCCACCTAGTGATATCGGGGTTGATGCCTAGCTTAGTGAGTTTTTCTATGATTCCTGAGTGGGGAATGGCATCAAAGGCTTTGGTCAGATCAAGGTAGGCTGTATGAACCACCTTGACTTCATCCACAGCTCTGGTGACTGACTCAAAGAAGTCGACCAGGCATGATCTACCCTTTACAAAATGAAACTGTGTGGGATCCAGAGTTTGGAGTTTCCCTATATCCTTGTTTATTAGGTCCATTATGATGCGTTCCATAGCTTTGCATATCAGACTCATCAGGCTAATAGGGCAAAAGTTCCCAGGGTCTGTAGTCACTCCTTCTTTGTGGAGAGGGATGACTGTCACAGTGTGCCATTCAGTAGAGACAAAGCCTGAGGTGAGTCTGTGATTGAACAGGGCACACAGGTGAGGTGCCAGCCAATTCACTCTGCAGTTCATGTAGAACACAGCCGGGGATATTGTCAGGTCCCATAGAAGCTGTATTCTTGGCCTTGGACAGTGCTATTTTAACCTGTGCAGCAGTAATACTGGGTGCCTGGCAATGTACTGGCATTGTGATTGGCCCTTTGGTGGGGGAGAGAGTAGTAATGTTGGCACTGAATCTGTCGGCCACTATATTTGCAATATCTGTTGGCTCGGTATAGGAGGTACCATTGTGCAGTAGCTCAGAGCAAATATGGGTATTGCCATGGAAATTCTTTACATAACTATAGAAGGCCTTGTGGTTGTCTTTACTATCTGCTGCAATTCTGCTTTCATAGCTAGTTTTAGAGGATTTGATGAGGGATCTCAATTTTTTGGTGAGGCTGATAAGGGAGTTTTCCCAGTCTTGGGACTTCACCTTATTCTGCATCAGTTTCCTCCTTCTGTTGTAGAGTTTGTGTATGGCAGGGGACCACCAGATTGGCTTCCTTTTTTTGTAGGAGAGCATCTTGGTTCTATTGGGTATGGCGAGATCCATGCTTTTTTGTACGTGTTCATACAGTGCATTGGTGTATGATTCGGTGGTCATGCAACTATTTTCCATTTGCATGGGTGCTGTGAAGTTAGCCACCTCTGTTTTTAGGAGCCCAAAGTTAGTTTTGGAGAAGTTTTTCATGGTGGTTACCTCTGCAGGGTGGGTGGGAGGGATGTGGATTTCCAAGGTGATTAGTTTGTGGTTGGATCTAACCAGGGAGGAGTTGACTATTGATGTAGAGCAATGGTCACCCATGTTAGTAATGACCAGGACAGGGATGTTGCTACCTCTAGTGGGGATAAGAATGAGCTGGTCCAGGGCATTAGAATTAATGAATTCCGGAAACGTTGGGCAAGTGTATTGGTACACGAGTAGTTTTCCCAGTTAATGGAGGGGTAGTTGATGTTGCCCAGTATGAGAGTGTTAGGTTGGACCCTAATAATCTCCAGGGTGCTTAGGAACTTAGAGTGCTAGTCTTGGGACATGGTTGGGGATCTGTAGCAGGCTACAAGCTGAATCCCTGTCTTGCTCAGTATTAGCTGCACCCGAAGTATCTCTGATGCGTTATGTTGGGCTACCAGTCTGGAGGAGTGCGCATCCTTTATGAATATGGAAACACCACCACCTTTGGAACTCCGGTCCAAGTTTTGGGGCCGAAAGGTGTGGAATGAGTTATAGCCTGTTAGTGCAGGGGTACTTTCTTCTGTCTTGAACTAGATCTCTGTTACATCACAAATGTCGATGTTCTCCATTTTAAGGAGTGCTTCGAGCAAGTGCATTTTGAGATTCAGACTTCTAGCGTTGAGCAGCATGACCCTCAGATTGCATTTGCTTGTAGCTGTTACGGTGGTAATTTCATCTTTGGAACACCACCTAAAAAAGGCACTATAGGGTTCGCAAGAGTGGGCAATATCCGGAAGCTCAGGGGTGACAGATGCAGCCCATCTCTGGCAAAGCATCGAGGTCTGTCAGTCATGTCATCCCAGGCAGACAGATACTGGATCCCCTTAGAATGACACCAGAAACTTAGCCAGTTGTTGAAATCGATCATTTTCTGATTGTACTGTGGTATCATTCTGGGTGATGGTAGGAGGCTGCTCAGGGCTAGGGTCATACCTGCCTGGGCTACATAATCCGAGAACTCCTCCATGTCTCTTTACATGTAGTTCAGGGAGGTACGTCTCCGGTCATTCACACCCACATGTACAATGACAGAGTCATATTTGTACCTGTTCTTGAGGGACCTGAGTGCATGCGTTATGTGGCAGATCCTGGGACCTGACAGGCAGCTGACTGTTACTTCCTCCTTATTCAGCCTAGTGAGTGGGACATCAGTGTGCCTCACTATCGAGTCACCCTTGACTAGTGTGCTGGGCATGCTGTTTTGCCTTAGGGGCTTTGGTTGAGTGGCACGCTGTTTAGGAGAGTTGTGTTTCTCGTGATTAGTGTTATGTTGTGGTGGTCAATTGTGTTTCTGCCTTAGAGCTCTCTGCAATTTGAGTAGATTTTTAATGAGAGCCTCTGTGAAGGTGGGTGTGTGGTTTATGTTTTTATGTGAAAATTCTGCTTATTCTGCAATACCTTAACCTTTGTCAGATCCTCTAAGTAATTTCTGTTCGTTCTTAACCATGTGTCATTGCTCTTTTATTTTGACCCTATTTCAAACTCCATTTTCATTTCATCTCTGTCATATCATGTCTATAATTTCTGAAGATATTATCTTCCATAATAACTCTGTTTCCACTACCCATTCCTTAAATTCCTGTCTTTTTAGTAGCCATGATCAGAAATAGTTATTTGGATGTGTGTCAAAGCTTTCATTTAAATGCACATGTTCCTGTGAAATATAATTTCTAACTAGTCTAGCCCAGTTATTTTACCTTGGGGAATAACATGCAAATTCTGTCAGAGTTCCTACTACTGAATTCACATCTTCACGCAAAATGTTTTCATAAATGTCTTCAAAAATCTATCTTCTTTTGTTGTATTGCCCCTTTTAGGTCCCACTAGTACATCCTCACTATTTTATATCAAATTCCAGTTCCCTCCTATAACTAAAAATCTCTGCTGAAAGCTGATTATTCCTCCTAAAATTTTCTTGAGCTCCATGATAGCAGTTTTTGGTAGAATATAGACAGGCCATTTTAATCCTCTGCCCTTACCAGTAGTCCCTTACTAGCACAAATCTGACATTTTTCCCTCATCTTTCACTATTGGAACCCCTCTAGGAATTAGTATAATTACTCCTCTTTTCCTCTGTCCCTGGTATTCTGCCAAATATCCATTCTGGAATCCTCTGTTTAAAATTCACATGCTCATTTCTTTCCAAAATGTGTATCCTTTAGCATTTCTATTTGCACTCTGCATTCGTTAATGTAACTCAACACTCTTTTCTTTTAGAGTGGCAAAGGTGATGCCACAATTGATAAATATGGTTTTGTGGAGAAGGCAAACATTTGACAACATAAGCAGAACATTGATGATCCAGAGGGAAGCTGAATGTAAGAAAATACCACTGATGTTCTTCGTGTTTCACTGTTGCAGTCATTACATTTGGGTAATCTGCTGGCAGGTTGCCCTCAGTCGGCCTGATTAACAAAGTTTTGGGTCCTGCGTCAGTTGCTGTCCCTTCTAACATGATGTCAGGGGTATAAAACATGCAGCCAATGCCATTACATCAGTCTTTCTTGCTGCACGGTTCCTGAAGCAGTAGCAGTTCGCAAGGGCTGGTTAGCCGACTCCTGAAATTTTCTTTTTCGAGTTTCAGATCCGAAGTCTTCAAATAAAAAGCTAAGTACCCCGTTGGGGAAACTTTTTCTTGCTTCTTACATATGTCAGTAAAAGTTAATAATTGCATTACTTGTGGGAAGCAAATACCTCATAAGGATTTTCATTTGTACTGTATTCCTTGCCTAGGCCCTGACCACAATGTACCTTGCAGTCGGTTTTGTGCTTTATTTAATCAACGCACTATCAAACGTTGGTACATTTTTGCTTCTAAATATTTTGGCTCATGCTTTAATTATCCAGAAATGTCATCGGTTAGCAATCTGATTACAGGAATACCTAAAAAACGCAAAGAAAAAGAGACAGGCCGTTGAGGTCCAAAACTGCCGACGACGCTTCTAAGCCAGTCGCCAGTTCGCTGGTACTCAGTGAGGCGCTTTCGCAGCCCCTGATACCTGCTACTTCTGATTTTCAGGCCTCTACTGAGACCCATTCGGAGTCCGGTATGCCGCGAGATACCTCAGTTATGGAACCCGCGGATGTCTCTACCTTGGATGGGTCTGGAGCCGCTGTGCAGGCACTGGCTTCTGAGGGTGTTTTCAGGCCTACAGATTTGTATATTAGACCAACGCCATCTTCAAAACTAAGGCCAAAATCTCGACCTATGCCTAAAAAACGATGCCTAGGCCACATGTGCAGGCCCCTATGCCTAAAAAACAAATGATCAAAATGGCTGAAGATTTAATTACTCTGATCAGGGATAGCCAACCCCTCCCTTCTAAGAGGCCTAGGCACAACATTGATTATGAATCTTCTGAGCAGGATTCTATTTCTTCTGACTCTTCTAATGAACAGGAATTGTCTATACCTACTTATGAGGACTCTGATGCAGAAGATCCCATTCCTTCTGCTTCTCCCCTGAGGATTTTTCTTTTGGGGAAACTTTACATACCTTAAGGGAACATTTCCACAGGGAAAGTAAGGATTTCTCTGAATCTAAAAAAAGACTTGGGGATTTTCTTCTTCTTCTTCAGCATAGGCCTTTGGCTATACCTCCTGTTCTAGACATTGTTGATGATGTTTTTTCAGAATCTAGTATGGCTCCTGATTATCTGCCTCCGACTCCTTGTAAGCCAGACAGATACTACAGGGTTCCTGACTCCCACAATTTTCTTTTCAAAAATCCTGTTGCAGATCCTGAAACCATTTCTCAGGGTCCCAAGGGCATTAAGGCTTCTACTGCTAAAAATCCTACCCCTTCTGATAGAGATTCCAGGGCGGTGGATAGATGGGGTAAGAAGGTTTACACTTCTGTAAACTTGGCAATCAGGGCTTTAAACTGTCAATTTCATATGCAAAAATATCAACAGCATATCATGGGACTGCTTAAACAGAAAATGATGTTGATTTCTGACTTTGTGGAAAATAAAGATTTACAGGATTTATTGCATTCAGCTGAACAAGTTGGAAAACATACATTACAATGTGGTTTTGATTCATTGGAGGCCTCTTGCAAGGCTGATGTAACTGGGTCTGTGCTAAGAAGGCATGCTTGGCTCAAAGAGCAAAATCTGCATGATCATGTTAAAAGCAAAATTGTTGGATGCTCCTTTACAACAGAACCATCTCTTTGGTAATGGGGCTGAAGAAGTTTTAAAAAAGATGGAAGGTAAAACTAAATCTATGCAAACTGTGAAAGATTTCTTACAAGTGCAATCTCCAAAATTCAGCAGGCACTGGCCTACTAAGAACTTGTCTTTTCCAGTCCCACCGAGAGCCACTCGACATTCCAAATGCTCCAGGTTTCAGTCACAAGGGACTTTCAGAACAAAACAATGGGGTGCCGCCTCTTCAAAATCTAGAAACAACAAGACACCTCCCTATGGTAAGCATTCTCAATGACTTCCCTTTACACTTACCAAGCACTTACCTTTTAGCTGCCCCTTTGGGGGAAAACTGGCTCTTCATGCAAGAAACTGGCAACTTATAACCCAGGACAAATGGGTTTTAAATATAGTATCCCAGGGATACAGATTTCATTTCCACACGTTGCCAATTCCAAACGGATGGCCAGACCTGCCCCCAAATCAGTGGGCGGAGGCCCAGAAACAAGTACTTTCCCTCATGAGCATGGGGGCTATTCATCCAGTACCAGAAGAGGAAAAGGGACAAGGTTTGTATTCAAGACTTTTCCTGGTACCCAGAAAAAACAAATCATGGCATCCAATTCTGGACTTATCTACTCTAAACACCTTTCTGGACATTCCAAAATTCACGATGCTGACTCTTCACCAGTTACTTCCTATGCTAGGCAAAGATGCCTGGTTGGCAACTCTAGATTTAAAAGAGGCTTACCTGCATATCCCAATCAGGGAATCTTGCAGAAGATACCTCTGCTTCAAAGCAGGCTACTTGCGTTACCAGTTCTCTGCACTGCCCTTTGACTTATCTACTGCGCCCAGGGTCTTTACAAAGTGCCTGGCTCCAGTAATTGCATTTTGCAGGCAAAGAAATATTCAAATATATCCATACCTGGACAATTGTCTAATTCAGGCAGAAAACAAGGACACTCTTCTAAACCATCTGGCTTTTGTAAAAAGGGTTTTACCATGTCTAGGGTACACTATAAACAAAAAGAAATCACAACTGGCACCCTCTCAAAAAATTACATTCCTGGGTGCAAGCTTGAATACAACTGCCCAGATGGCTTACCGTACCCCCGAAAAGCAAATTCTTCAAACAGGTGGCCACAAAAACCCTGCTTTCTGCAAGGCAAATACTGCAAGCCTTGGGGTTCATAGACTCCTGCATTCTTCTAATTCCATACGCAAGACTGCATTTGAGGAAACTTCAATGGTACTTAAAAAGTCTATGGAGTCAGCATTGTCACAGCCTACAAACAATGATTCCTATCATACCTTGCCTGAAACTAGAGTTCCTATGGTGGGTAGAGGCCTGCCACCAAAACAAGGGACTGCCATTCACACCACCCCCTGCCACCCAAACCCTAACTACAGATGCATCAGACTATGCTTGGGGGGCACATCTGGCAGGAAAGTGCATTCAGGGCAAATGGAGCCCAAATCAAATGCACCTTCATATCAATCAAAAAGAAATGCTAGCTGTACAGAATGCACTGACAGCCTTCAAGGACTACCTTCATCCAGGACAATTAATGATAAAGACAGACATCACTACGGTTATGTGGTACATAAACAAGCAAGGGGGTACACACTCCTACCCCCTTTCCAGACTAGCCATGGCATTGTGGAACATGGCCTTGACCTATCAATTACAAATACAAGCTCAATTCCTGCCAGGAAAGCTGAATACTCTGGCAGACGAACTAAGCAGAAATCTCATGGACCCACATGAATGGAAACCGGAACCACAGATTTTCAACATGTTGACATGCAAATGGGGGAGTTCAGACATCGATCATTTTGCCTCACCCCAGAACTATCAGTTGGACAAATTTTGCACAAGAACTCATCACAAAAAAGCCTGGAAAGTGGATGCTCTATCCTTCAGCTGGAAAAAAAATATCAGTCTATGCCTTTCCCCCTCTGCCTCTGCTCTCCAAAATTCTACTGAAGGGTCAAACAGGACAAACCAAAAATGATTTTGATTGCTCCAGACTGACCTCGCCAACACTGGTACCCACTCCTGTGCAATATATATCACACCTTCCACCGTGGCACCTGCCTCAGACACCTTACTTACTGTCTCAGCAGAACAACCAAATTCTGCACACTCAGCTTCAAACTTTGAATCTTCCAGCGTGGCTAATCACCTAAATTCACCCTTAGCATCCCTCAGCAAACCTGTGATGGATGTCATTTTGGAGGCGAGAAGGCCTACTACTAGAAAATCTTATGCTGACAAATGGAAAAGATTCTGTGCCTGGAATCAATCTCAAGGGATAAGCACAGCAGTGCCCAGTATTCCTCAGATTTTACAATACTTAACTGAGATAGTTCACAAGGGCCTGTCCTCTTCCTCCATAAAAATCCATGCCTCAGCCATTTCAGCTCATTACAACACAGAACCTCCCTCTTCTCTCATCCTCTGCTAAAGCAGTATCTCAGAGGGGCCAAAAACTTAAGCCCACCCAGGAGACCTCCAACCCCTGCCTGGGACCTCAATTTTGTATTGGAAAAGCTCACTCTCCCTCCTTTTGAGTCAGCTGCTACTGCAGACTTAAAATTTCTCTCCTGGAAAACAGCTTTCCTTTAGCAGTCACTTCAGCTAGAAGGATTTCCGAATTACAAGCTCTTATGGCAGTGGAGCCTTTCATAATTTTTCATGCGGACAGGGTATCTCTCAGGACCTTCATGCCTAAGGTGGTATCCAGTGTGCACTTAATCAGACCATTCATTTGCCAACTTTCTTTCCCAATCCACAGAACAAGGGGGAGCGGATTCTGCATTCATTGGATGTACACAGACAACTTGGATTTTATTTAAACAGGACAAAATCTCAAAGACAATCTGAACAACTGCTGGTGGCATTTGCTGCAGGGGCAGAGGGAAAGGCTATTTCAAAGCAAATCATTTCCAAATGGATAAGCCATTGTATTCATTTCTGCTATATGCACCATGGAAAAACTATCCCCCCAGGGGATCAGATCCCATTCCACCAGGGCTACATCTACTTCTACAGCCTTTCTCAGAGGTGTTCCAACCAGGGACATTCTAGAAGCTGCTACCTGGAGCTCAGTTCATACGTTCACCAAACATTACCATTTACCACTTTTCTCTAAATTCAGAGCTGGCTTTGCCACTGCTGTCCTGCAGGGCCTTATAGCTGATCCTAATGCTGTATAATTCCTTCCACCCAGCCATAGCTTTGGGAATCTACCCAAATGTAATGACTGCAACAGTGAAACACGAAGAACATAGTACAGTTGTGTACACTTACCATAAATGTTGATGTTGGAGTGTATTCACTGTTGCAGTCCTGGTTACCCTCCCTCCAGCCCCCTATTTTTCTCTGGCTATACCTCTGCTTTCTTTCACTATGCTTAAAAGCCCTTTTGGTGTATTTGCTTTTGGGATTGGAGGTATATTTTTTGTGTTTTTAATTTTATTTGCTCACCATTTGGGGGGCACCTGACATCTGGGGCAAGAAAAACTGATGTAATGGCGTCAGCTGCATGTTTTATACCCTTGATGACCTGACATCATGGAAGAAGGGACAGCAACTGATGCAGGACCCAAGACTTTGTTAATCAGACCGACTGAGGGCAACCTGGCAGCAGATTACCCAAATGTAATGATTGCAACAGTGAATACACTCGAACATCTAGATTTATGGTAAGTGTACACAACTTTACTTTGTTGGGTCTTGATGCAAAGAAAGCATTTGACAGAGTAAGCTGGGATTTTATGAGCAGGGCAATGGAAACATTTGCATTCCCTGATGAGACTGTAAGGTTGATTAGGAGATTATATGAATGGTCAAAGGCAAAAAATAAAATGGGTAGGTTCCTCTCTGATGATTTCTGTTTGAGCAGAAGAACAATGCAGGGATGTCCTTGTTCCCCTTTGTTATTTGCACTATATTTAGAAACACTGGCAAAGAAAATAAGAGACTCAGAAATTCAAAGATACAATTCGTATGGTAGTCAAGAAAAGCTGGCTATATTTGCAGCCGATATTATTGTATACCTGATAAAACCAGAAAAGGACATCTCAGTGTTGTGGAACATTTTGAGGCAGTTTCAGATCTTTTTGGGATACAAAATTAATGAAGCTAAAACAAAGGGAATAGCTGGGAATTATGTACCCACACATGAATAGGTTCAGTAATATACATATTTATGGGGATATGATAAAATGAAGTACTTAGAGGAGTATGGATTAAAAAGGATTCTGGTGTGGCAGCGAAAGATATATGGGAAGAGACTAAACAAAAGATAATACAAAAACTAAGAAATTGGAAGCTCTGTTATATGGACATGGATAGCAAGATACAAGCAGTTAAATGCTTTTAGTCCCTTTAGTTTTATACATAGGTCAGGCATATTTTTATCAACCAGAGGAGAAGTTGTGATTAGCAATTGACAAAGAGCTGAAGGATTTTATCTGTAGGGGAAGACAGCAGGAGTCAAGTGGGATAAGCTGATTCTTCCAATTGAACAAGGCAGTTTGGGATTACCCACTTTGAAGGGGTATTTCAGAGCTACATCATTAAAGGTCCTATACATAGCACATGCAGAAACCCATAATTCAAAGTGGAAAGGGATGATTATGAAACAGGGGGGAAGCTCAAGAAACTGAGAGAGACTGAGATTTTCGATGGAGATCCTTAAGGAAAATAACAATAACCATGCAGAGTATTATATTCATAAAGTAGCAGAAAATATTCTAAGAACTAAGCCATCACAAGAATGGAGAAAGGAGATTATGCTGATAGGGATGACTGCAATTAGGGATACAGACAGTAGGCAAGAGGGTGTGAGAATTTATTGGAGAAAACTGGTAAAAGAACCAAGGTATTGGGAGCAATTAACTAGAGAGGGAAAGATCATAGAATGGGAAGAAGCCAATGATTTATTTGGACTGCAGAATAGAGACTGCCTTCCCTGTCAAGGATTGATAATCAAAGTATAGGCAAAACCAAGGATTTATTTGGACTGCAGTATAGAGACTGCCTTCCCTGTCAAGGATTGATAATCAAAATATAGGCCAAGAGAAAGAAATAGGGAGATCCTAATTGAAAGACCAGCACTGGTAGAGTTATTTGTAGAATTGAGAACAGAAGCTCCTGTTAAAAAAGAGTACACAGTATATTGCATGTTAACTATAAGAATCGATCAAAGGATTGGAGAGAGAGAGAGAGACTGGATAAGCAATTCATAAAGAAATAATGGGGAGATGTATGCATGTCTCCCAAATATGCAACAAAGTCTAGCAGATTTAGGATCTTTGCTTGGATTTGTTTTCATGGGTATTTTTATACCCCAAGTAGACTCCAAAGAATTTTTCTTCAGGTAGACAGCAGATGTTGAAGGTGTGATGGGGAAAACAGGTAACTGAAAACATATCTGTGACTGTAATTGGTTGGCAGACTTTAGATTCCCTGCAGACTGCTCTGTCAGAGATAAACTAGGTGAGCAATTTGGTGTAACCAAGGAAATGATTTTTAGATCTATATTAAAGAATCGGAATTGCCTACACACATAGTAAGGCCTTGCTGAGTCTAATTTTGGTGGCTGCCAAAAAAGCAATTACTAGTTTAAGTCAAGTTAAGCTGCCAAAAAAGCAATTACTAGTTTAAGTTTCCAATTGTTGCAAATTGTACCTGTAGGCTACACACTCAAGTGCGCTAGCCGATTTATAGCATTTAAAGCATTTATTGACTGTTTTTCTTCTCTGTTTCTCAAAAAGCAAAAAAAAAAACAAAAAAATATCTCTTGTTTCCCGCCTTACTGAACTAGAATAGTCCAGTATCAGAGTTTGCTGATCTCTGGGCTTTGTCTTGGTTCCTGTAACTGTTCCATATCCTTATTTGGAAGAAAGGAAGCTTCTTTATTTACCAGTGGGAGTGGGAAGCACTGAGCAGCCTATTTGTCCATTTTGGAGTGGTATCAGCCAGAAACTAGTAGTCCATTGGCCATTTTGGGTCAATTCCCAGCTCTTTTCAACCCCCTGCTATAAAGCACGCTAAAGCGCGGAGTTGCCACAGGAGCACACAAGAGCAGCGGCGGTTAATTGGGGTTGAACTATTCAGGCTACCTAAAGTCAACTCTTCATTTTTTCCCTTAGAACAGCTCTTCTTGAACTCTACTTTTAACCAAAAACAGCCTATTCTCTATCTGAAAGATCCAGCTATACTTGATTCCTAAGGAGACTATTCTCTAGCTGGGAAGCTTGCACTTGCTCCTAAAGTACTTTCTAATCTGATATAGCACTTTTTTATTATACATAGTACCCCACCAGCCTAAAACCCCTCTTTCAATCACCCACATCCCTCGAAGTCTTTTCAAACTCAATTAACAGAAAGTTCTTTGTCCTCTCCTTCTAGCATGTCGAGGGGTCATTTGCTAGCGTCCTCTCCTGCCCAGCTGGTGAATCTGGGAATATTGAGGCAATGTTACAATTGCCTCATGTACACAGACAACCCTCTCCTTCTCCCACAAAACACAAATACATGCGAGAGATGCAACTATATAGCCAAACTGGAGGCCAAGCTCTCTCAACATAAGACTGGCAAGACCAGACAGGAGGAGAAGGAAACCACACACACCACAAACCCAGTCTCACATAGTACTATCACAACTTCAAATCATACACATAAACACACAAAGACATACTTGGAGGCTCTGATCAAAAATCTACCAAAACAGCAGAGGCCACCAAAGCAGACACCCAAACAACTGCCACCTCATGACACAACACATGCAACACATAGACCACAAAGTCAGTGTGTCAAACAGTCACAGCCCTTAAGGCCAAACACAATGCCAGACACACTTGTCATAGCTGACTCCATAGTCAGACACACTGACATCCCACTCACCAGATTGAGTAAGGAGAAGGTCACAGTAAGCTGCCTGTCGGGCGCTAGAATCCGCCACATAACGCAAGCACTCAGGTCACTCAACAGCAAGTACAAGTATGACTCAGTCATTGTCCATGCTGGCGTGAATGACCTGAGACGTACCTCCCTGGACTACATGAAAAGAGACATAGAGGAGCTCTCTGATTATGTAGCCCAGGCAGGTATGACCCTGACCCTGAGCAGTATCCTACCTTCACCAAGAATGATGCCACAATACAGAGACAAGATGATCATCTTTAATAATTGGCTTAATCTCTGTGTCATTCAAAGGGGATCCAATGTCTGTCTGCCTGGGATGACATGCTGGACAAGCCACGCTGCTTCGCAAGGGACGGCTTGCACCTGTCACCCCTGGGCTTCCGGATATTGGCAAAGGCTCTTGCCACCCCCATAGTGCCTTTTTTAGGCAAGGCTCAAATTCTAAACCTACCACCCTAGAACACAAAAAAGAAAATAAACTAAGGGTAATGCTGCTCAATGCCAGAAGTCTAAACCTCAAGATGCACGCACTCGAAGCCCTTCTCAATATGGAGAACATCGATGTCTGTGCTGTGACTGAAACCTGGTTCAGGGCTCCTGAGAGCACCCCGGCACTATCAGGTTTTACCTCATATCATGCGTTCCGGCCCCAAAATCTGGACCACACCAAGAAAGGAGGGGGGGTATCCATATTCATCAAGGATACCCACACCTCCAGGTTGGTGGCAACGTACGAAGCATCGGAGACCATCCAGGTGCAAGTAACCGTAGGAAAGACTGCTCTGCAATTTATAGCATGTTACAGGCCACCCTCTCAAACTCAGGAACATCACACAGCTTTCCTGAAAACACTCGAGGGGATAAATGTATCTCCAAACACCATCATATTAGGTGATTTCAACTACCCGAATATAGACTGGGATCATTACTCAAGCCCCAACACTCTAGCCCAAAGGTTCCTAGAGTTCATAAACTCAAATGCCATGGAACAACTAGTCACCATCCCCACAAGAGGTGAAAACATACTAGATCTCATCATCACGAACATGGGGACACAATGTTCAGCACCAGAGGTGTACCCCTCATTGGTGAGATCAGATCATAAACTAATCTCACTGGAAGTCCACATCCCGTCCCCACCCCAGATAAAAAAGACCACAGTGAAGAACTTCTCAAAAGCCAACTTCACACTTCTTAAGACTGGTGTGGTTTCCTTCAAGGCCCCCGAGCCAGTGGAAACCATTACCCAAACAGCTGAATCACTTACAGATGCCCTCTATCAGCACCTCCAGGACTGCATGGATCAGGCAATCCCAAACAAAACAAAGACTCTGCACCAAAGGCAAGCGCCCAGTCTGGTGGACCCCAGCCATTAACAAGCTCTACAATAAAAGGAGAAAGCTACTACAAGATAGAGCAAAATCCTTAAAAGGGAAGACACCCTTGATCACTATAAGTAAAAAACTACGATCGCTCATAAAATCATCCAAGGCAAATTTTGAAAGAAAAGTCGCTAAGGACTCAAAAGACAATCATAAGGCCTTTTTTAGCTATGTTAGAAACCTGGGAGGAAACTCCCAGATATGCTCAGAATTAGTTCAAAATGATGTAAAAATCACTGAACCAACAGACATTGCCAACATACTGGCTGACAGGTTCAGTGCAAATCCCCCCCCTCCCCCCCAAAAGGAGAGACATCTATCCCAGTGGATTGTAGCCTCCCACACATCTCAAATGCTCAGGTGAAAACTGCTCTCTCCAAGGCAAAAAACACAGCATCTATGGGACCAGATGGTGTCCCCGGTTGTGTGCTCCATGAACTCAATGAGGAATTAAACCCACTGTTAGGGCAGCTGTTTAATCTTAGCCTCACCTCAGGATATGTACCCAAGGAGTGGCGTACGGCAACTGTGGTCCCACTTCACAAAGGCGGTGCCTCCACTGACCCTGGTAATTACCGCCCCATCAGCTTGACAAGCCTAGTCTGCAAAGCTATGGAGAGGATCATAATGGAACTCATAAATAAAGACATAGGGGACTTACAGACATTGGATCCAACCCAGTTTGGCTTTGTCAAGGGCAGATCATGCCTTTTAAACTTGGTTGATTTTTTTGAAACAGTCACCAAGGCCATTGATGAGGGCAAGGCAGTCCACACAGCCTACCTTGACCTTGCAAAAGCTTTCGACACAATACCCCACTCGGGTATCATAGAAAAACTCACCAACTTAAATGTAAACCCATACGTCACAAGATGGGTTGCAAACTGGCTAAGTGACAGAACCCACAGGGTCAGAGTGGCTGGCGCCATGTCAGACTCCAAGCCGGTCACAAGTGGTGTCCCACAAGGCTCAGTCCTAGGCCCCCTCTTGTTCGGCATCTACTTTTCAGAAGTACAGGCAAACACAGGAGGATTATGGCTGACTAACTTTGCAGATGACTGCAAACTGGGTGCCATAGTTGAAAACGCATCAGACACAGATATCCTCCAGAAGGGTCTCATAGAAACGGATAACTGGTGCCAGAGCCATGGCCTAAAGGTAAATGCCAAAAAATGCATAGTCATACCCTTCGGGAAAAACAAGGTTACCCCTAGCTACCATATAGGTGGCAATCCACTAAGCACAGAAGAGGTTATCAGGGATCTGGGGACCCAGGTTGACAGTAACCTTTCATTTGACACCCACATTGCCAAGGTAGTTAGGAAAACCTTCTACATTGCCCACCTGATCATGAAGGGATTCACATCTAGATCAAGGGAGGTCATTGTTCCCCTGTACTCATCACTCATCAGACCAATGATTGAGTACAATGCCCCATTCAGAATGTTTCTTACCCGACACCTGCAGCAATTGGAAAGGCCCCAAAAGTTCCTCACCAAAAGGATAAAGGGTCTCAAAAATATGTCTTATGCTGCCCGACTGAAGGAACTCCAGCTCTATTCAGTCGCATACCGTCTGCTCAGAGGTGACCTGTGCCTAACATACAAGGCCATGTCAAACCCGGAATTGATGGACATGCTCCACCTCAAAAAATCTAAATCCACAAGAAATACAAGAGGAAGAGACTTAAACCTTAACACAGTTATAAATAGGACATGCTGGAGGGACAGATTCATCACCCAGAGACTCCCTATGCTGTGGAACAAAATCCCGGTACATGTGAGGCAGAGCACCTCGCTGGCCCTGTTCAAGAGAAATCTTGACCAATGGATGGGAGATCGCAGGTTTACCCCGGGGATCACCTCAGTGTCACTGTTGGACAGAGGCACGGTAAACTAATGGGCACAGTACCTTTCAAACTTAAGGGGTGGTGAAAGCCACAAAACTTTGGGCTAGGCTTATAAATGCCCTTGGGCAGATAGCCTAGTATGAACCTATAGAAAATGGAAATCCGAGTCTAAACCAACTTTACTACAAGTAGTGAATATAGTAACAGAGATAAAACAACTAGAATTAGAATCTTTAGAAAAGGGCAGGAGCAAATTACATATGAAAAAAATGGAATTGTGGGAAAGAACATATGCGATGGAGGAACAAGGTTTAAAAGATGGCAGGATTTGAATGAGCTATGTAATGTTTGACTGACAATGACTGGATAGGTTATAAGTGATGTATAATGTTTGCAACTGCAATTATGTCAGTGTGGTTTGTGATATATAAAGTTTGCAACTAAAGTTATATCAGTATGGTTTGTTTTCGTATATATAAATATATGATTGTGTATGTCATATGCGTCAACTTAATAAAGATGTGTCTTGTTTAAAAAAATACCCTATGATTTTCATCTATACCTGTAAGGCCACTAACTTTCCAGGATAAATACGGACAGCATAACCAACATGATAAAAAGCTATTATCCCCACCTATTATACATGACAGTTTTTTTTTTGTTTGTATTTCCAGCTTTTGTGCTATATGCATATAGTAATGTTCGCCAGGCTGATCTTTTGCACAGTTGATGTGCTTACATTCACTGCTGCAGTATTTTTAACTATATGGGATTCCCTGCCGCAGAAGCCTGATGTCCGGTCAATCTTCCAAAGACTTGTGAATTTAAAAGGTATGCCATGCCGAACGTTACCATAAGCACCCTGCATATAATGTAGGGCATGAAGGTGATGTTCAGGCTTACCAAAAATAGAACTTCTTTGCCGCCAGTCTGAACGTGTCTTGTACATCATTAGTCTGTTTTCCTGCGTTCATTTTCTGCCAGTAGAATGCATTTTCATTCTCTAGGGACTTCCTACACCTGTTTGTTGTTTTTGCAAGATACGTGCCCAGTTGGGGATTTTGTTTTTTCTTGTTTTTTGTGTTCGTTGAGATTGTCATCCAGGAAGGGTAAATACCAGTGTGAGAGACAGAGTCCCCATAGAGACCACAACGATAAGTGTCTTTTTTTGCTTAAGTGCTTCTCATGACCATACATCTTGTTCTGTTTGTCAAGTGTTTTCTCAGAAAACCCTTTGCAGTAGACTTTCTTCCCTTTCCTTGTATCTTGGGAACCAGCCTATTAGGCTACTTGCCAATGATACTGTGGAAGGAATCTTCCACCCTGAGTGTCCGCCATTAGGGAAGAAGGTGAAAAAGGTAAGACCAGAATCTTCCGCTGTCCAGCCTTTGCCAGGTGTTTCTCCTGAGGTTTTTATGAATCCGGAGGGTCGCCCGGATGTGTTGTCGGATTTCTCTGCTGCAACCATGTTGGAGGCTGGTGAGGATCTAGCTGGCAGCATGTCTGAAAAGGCTTTACAGGCATCAATCTCAGACATTGAGGAAACCACAGTTGATTTTTTTACTGAGGGGCCTAGGGGAGCTCCTCTGTTTCTAGTTGGGGAAGAAGTTGCTGCTACAGTTCTCGACTTTTTAGACTGGATCTGAGCCTTTTCAGGATATTTCCTTAAAAAAGAAACAAAAAATTAAACATGTTTCTTCTGCTTCTAGGGATCCACATAGTGAGTGGCAGACTTTTACTCAGGGGTTATTTTCTGCCTTAATGTCCTTAAAGCCTCTTCATGGGGTTTCAGTTCCTGCTAATCCTTGGTCATCTACTCATGTTAAAAGCCTAGAGACCAGGATTCTTGTGAGGATGAGTTGGATTCTGCTGGCAAATCCCTAACTTATTCTATTCAAATTCCTTCTCCTTTTGACTATGGGTCAGAGGAGGTTGAATTTATTCGTCCTGATGTTCCTTTGGAGGAAATTTCCTTTGGGGACACACTGTCTAGGATGATGGATCTTTTTAATTGGGATTGTACTCAGGTCTCTGATTTCCATAAAAGTTACTGTGAGTTGTTGCAGATGGACTCCCCTAAACCTACAGCTATTCCTCCTGTCTTGGCTGCTTTACTGGATGCTTTCTCCACTGCCTCTCAGATGCCAGATTCCCCCCCCCCCCTGCTCCCAAGAAGCCTGATAGATTTTTTTTATATAAATGTCCTGCTGCTGATCCATCTCAATTGCTTCCTTTGCCCAAGTTATTGCCTTCCTACAAGGACAGCAATACTATGGACAGGCTGAGCAAAAAGTTTTATACTTCTGCTACCCTAGCTTTTAGGACTGTTAATTATCAGACCCATATGTATAGGTAGGTTTACTATTGAAAATGCGACCCATGTTAAAACCGTTCCTAGATTGATTATTATGTCTTCGACATCCTTGTTTACGACCTTATACGTTCGACTATCCGACTGTCGCCCAAGTGCCGTTCGCATTTTCAATAGTAAACCGTATAGGTATGTGTTGGCTCTTCTTTCTCAGGCCTGTCAACGTATTTCTGATTTTAGAGACTCTGAGGGTAAAACTCAGTTCTTTCCTTGCTAAGGACTTCCTCTCAAGTCATTCATCATTCTGTTAAATGCAGTTATGATGCAATGGATGCCTCTTCTAGGGCTGCTGTTTTTGGTTCAGTTATGAGGAGGTATTATTGGCTTAGGCTTCAACCTCTATCTGATGACATTAAAGCTAAAGTTGATGGATGCTGTTCTGGATTCTAAACTTTTGTTTGGGGAAGTTGCTGCTGGTTTAAGTCCCTTCAGGATAAGTTTAAGGCCTTATGGGAACTTAAACATGTGCTTGTTTCTCCTCTGCCTAAATATCAGAGAAACTACCGTGCTAAGCCCACCTTTGTTCATAGGCAGTCATGTCCGTCTACTAAAGGTAAGAAGAGTGGGAAACGTTTTCCTCCTGCTGCGACTACTCAATTTTCAGGAACTCCGAGGCCTTCCTTTCTGGACATGTGTGACCATCTGTCCCTTCCCAGCCACATTCGTCTTTCTCTTTCTCTTCCGGTTTGGCATCAGATCACTCAGGATTCTTGGGTTCTATCGATCATTCATCAAGGGTACTTCATGGTGCAGAAATCCCATCTCCTGTTTATGAGCATTTGTCAACCTGCTTGGGAACATCTTCCATTTTTACCAGAGGTTCTTCAAGATTTCTTGTCTCAAGGTAATATTCTAGAGGTGCCTGTGTCCCAAAGGGAAAAGGGTTCCACTCCTGATTGTTTTTGTGCCCAGAAAAGAGGGCAGTTGGAGACCTATTGTAAACCTCTCTCATCTAAACACTTTTCTAAATGAACCTTCCTTTCGGATGTTGTCCTGTCAGATTCTGTTTCCTCTCTTGCTCCATCAGGCCTATATGGTGTCTCTGTATCTCAAGGATGCTTATCTCCATATTCCGAGCTGTCCTCTTTTCAGGAAGGTTTTGCATTTCTCTGTTGCTTCCTGACATTTTCAGTTCTCTGCTTTGTCCTTTGGTCTTTCTACTGCCTCAAAGGTGTTCGCCAAATGCCTTGTTCCTGTGATTGCCTTTTGCAGACTTCAAGGAATCCAAATATTTTCTTACTTGGATGACCTGTTGATTCAGGTGTCTTCGCCAAAGGCCCTTTTGTCATATCCCTTCTTTAGCACATGCAGTTCACTATACATTTCAAAATGTTTTCTCTGACTCCTTCTAAGGATCATGTTTTTCTGGGTTGCAGGATTCAGATGGTGCCAATGCTTACATCACTGCCCCCTCCAAATGCCTTAACTCTCATTTAATTCTTTCACACTCTTCTTCCTCTGGTTTCTGTTACCACCAGGGAGTTTCTGAGAGTTTGGGGTTTCATGGCATCAACCATTCTGATGTTCCCTCTGGCCAAACTTCATATAAGAAAGTTTCAGTGGTTTATGAAGTCAGTGTGGCTTCAACATGCTTATTCTCTAGAATTTTAGTTCCTCCTCTTCCTTGCTTCAGACAGGAACTTCTCTGGTGGATTCAGCATTTGTGTCCCTCAGGAATTGTTCACAGATGCCTCAGACATGGGATGGGAGACTACTTTTGGCTCCCTAAAGGTACAGGGGTGTGTGGTCACCTTGTCAGCAGAAGGAGCACATCATTGTCAGAGATGACAGCTGTTCAGACCTTTCAGTCTCTCTTTTCTCCAGGATCTGTCAAGATATTTATAGACAATATCACAGTGATGTGGTATATCAACAAACAGGGAGGAAAGAGATCTTATCTTCTTTGCCAGTTGGCACTTCAGGTATGGGATTTTGCTGTCAAGAGTCAAGTGACTTTTCATGCAGTTTATATCCCTTCAAGTCAGAACATTGTGGCAGACACTCTGAGCAGTTCCTTAACTCAGTCCCATGAATGGGTGTTTTACTGAGATGTGTTTCTGGACATTGCCCACCAGTGGGGTACTCAAGTGGATCTTTTTGCCTCCCCTCTGGACAGATGACTTCCTCTGTTTTTGTGCCAGGGTCCCAGGTCCTCTGGTATGGAAGGTGGACACACTCTTATCCTCTTGTAAATGGATGTTTCTTTATGCATTCCCTGCTCTTCCTGTCATTCCAAAAGTCCCATTCAGAATTCAACACGATGCTCCCAAAATCTTGTTAGTGACACCCTTTTGGCTCCATCAACACTGGTTCTCTCTTTGGCATCTAGCCAGAGGCAGTCATCACAAGTTAAATCAAAGGGTGGATATAATCACATAAGACAAGGCATCTCTTATGCATCCCCACTTGTCCACGCTTCAAGTGACACTATGGATGACAGAATTTTGATTCCTCATAGACACCTTTTTTCTGAGGGTGTGCTGCAAGTCCTGCAGGAGGCTAGGAAACCTACAACTAGGAAATCTTACTTAACCAAATGTAAGAGGTTTTCTTTTTGTTGTCTTTCTCATAACTTGGACTCCCCTTACTGTGCATGCTCATTTGGTTCTTTCTGTTATTTGTCTGAGTTGTTGAATACTGGTTTGGCATATAGTTCTATTAAGGTCCACCTATCAGCTGTCTCTGCTTTCCCTCCTCCTTTAGCTGCTATATTTGAGGTGAAACAATTTCTTAAAGGTGTCCTTCATATTAGACCTCCCAGGAAGCCTGTTCCTCCTGCCTGGGATCTTAATTTTGTTTTGGAAAAGGCTCAGGTTCCCTTTGAGTCTGCTGCTTCAGCTTCTTTGCATCATTGTTCCAGGAAGACTGTTCTTTCATTAGCAATGGGTAGCAACCCCTTATTTTTCATGAGGATAGAGTGTCCTTGTGCACTAACCCGTCTTTTATGCTGAAGGTAGTTAATGAGCTATCTCAGTCTGTTAATCTGCCTACTTTTTCTCCTGTCTGCAAATTGACAATGAGAGGGTGCTGCATACATTGGACATGCATAGGCACCATAGAGTTTATTTGGATATGACCAAGGCTATCAGAAAATCTGATCAGTTATTTGTTTCTTTTTCATCTTAGATCTTTGGGCTTGCTGTTTCTGAGCAGACTATTTCTTCTTCCTTTTTCAATTAATGCTCATTCTACTAGACCTTTGGCTTCTTCTGGTGCTTTTTTAAAGGCTTAGATACTAATTCTATTTTTGAAACAGCTACCTGGACTTCTGGACATACCTTTACCAAACACTACATGTTGGATGGTATCTCTAGAGCTAGGGCTAGTTTTGCTAGTTCAGTTCTTCATGTTTTTAGGAGATTCTCCTGCCCCTTCCTCCTCCCTAGTTTCCTCTTGAGCATTGACACTCCCATATAGTTAAGAATACGGCAGTAGTGAATGTAAGGACATAGTACAGTTGTGTAAAATCTTACCATAACTGTATATGTTCTTACCTTCACTGCTGCAGTATTAGCTCACTCCCTCCATCCCCCTAGTTCTTTACCTTCCTGGATGTACACATTACTTCTTGGGTTCCCTGGACTGGTGCTCCTCCTGATCAAGCAGTTCTGTGTTTGGTAAGGCTGAATGTCGCCTTTATGCCTTACATTACACAGGGTGCGTATGGTGACATTCAGCATACCTTTTAAATTCAGAAGTCTTTGGAAGATTGGCTGGATGTGGGGCTTTTTCAAGACTTTTTGTTTTAATGAAAACCCTTTAACAAATAACTAAATAAAAGCACCCTCACCCCCTTTGAACTAGGAACAAAAACACAAAACTATGTGCATCTTCAAAGCATAAAGTTTAGCCCTCCAGAAGAGGGTAATTACCCCAAATTGATGGCTGCACCTACATACATCATCTAACCTAAAATTAAGGCCACCCATGCTAAAATGTATGCTAGAGCTTGTGCTCCCACTTAGTGATTGCTGTTTGTTCTTCTCTTATCTGTCTTCCCCTCCCAGATATGAAAAACAGCTCAAATGCTTTCAGAAAACAGTAAGTATTTGACCTAAGAAAGTGTACTAGCCATCTTTAAATAAAAGTTAATTTAACTGCATTAAACTATTAAGGCTACTAGGCAGGCTGTTACCTCTTATTCACTTCCCATAATTTCAACCTTAAAATTTTCACTGAACTGTTTGCCATTGATCCTTTAAACTTTGCATTTCCCTCACAAAGAATACTCAGAATTCTCAAGATAGCTACTTGCACTTGCATGCAGCTTATTTTCATGGAAATGTACTCAGCAATGACCCCTTGTAAATTTCTCTCAGAAATGAATGCATGGCTGCCCTGAACTGCAAACATCTCAACTCCATTGAACATTTGCCAGTGGAAAATAAGCTAATGTCTTTCAGTTGTAAGAAGCTTACTAATTTTCAAGGCTTTTGTCATTTTGTCTTATTTTGAAGAGCTATGTGCTTACAAAAACACGTGTTTATAGCTTAAGGCAAAGGCAGTAATCTAGACATTCACTCTTGCAAAATAAGAGAAGAAAATATTCCAAATCTACATATAATATAATCAATGCATTCTTATCCCCCAACCCCACTGTAGCAGCTCAAGATCACAGCATATGAACAGCAAATTTGCTTTTGTCTAGCTATTTTTCTTGTTATAATGTAAAACCTGTTTTCTTACAACTAAAAATGATTGTTTAATGCATTAACACTACAGTCACTGAAAAAACTCTCCCCACCCCACATTTAAAGTTGAATTGATAAAACTGCAAAAATTAGAGGTAGACATGAAGAAAAAGCTGGCTGATAATGAGCTTTCTCAAGAAGAACAGTTTAAAAAGATAGAGTTAGAAGACAGAGCAGGTAGGGAAAACATGAGATTTTCTGCTGTACCAGAGAAACTGGGAAGAACATACTGTATTAATTTTATGAAAGCACAAATAAGCAACTGGACTGGTATTCCACAGCAGAATTTCTTAGCTGAAATGACAGATCGTGTTTCTTCCAAACTTAGCCTCAAGAAAGTAGCAAAGACTTACATTAGTAAAGATGCAATCATACCAGTAAAAAGAGCTGATCCTGACAAAATCATGGGAGAAGGCAAAGTAGTAAAACTGGAGATAGCAGATTGTTTGTAGAAAATTATTATTCAAAGTATACCAGGCAGAAGAAAAGCCAATTTTACGCAGCAGTCAGGGAATGTGGAGTAGCAGGTGAGAGATTTAAGCTGTTGTATCCATCTGTCTTTAAAATATTTTTCTTGGAGCATCAAAGTCATTTTTTAAATGCAGAATAGACTAAGGAGGAAATAAAAAACTTTATCCTACAAAAATGGGTCAACAAGCAAAAGGGGGACTCTGCTTCTCATTCTTCTGAAGTTAAGGTTCATAGAGAGACATTTTGTCAGTAATGCCTTTTCCAGTGTTCCAAAGGGAAATGCTTGAGAGAGAGCGAGCGAGAGAGAGAGAGAAAACAAAAAACAGGAGTTGTGGAGAACAATCAGCAGTAGCCTGGACTTGAACCAAAGTCTGTTGTTGGGAGATGGAGATGAACAGGAAGACCACCAAGTCTAAAATTAGTTAATAAATGGAAGACTATAATAATGTATCTTTTCACATTTATTCAATGTGGTTTTGCAAAAAAAAAAGTGCCTGAAAAAGGACTGACTTTTGTTGACTTTGTTAAACTTGTGGGTGGACTGTAAAGCATATATCCCCCACTTTATATTATTAATGTTTAGGAGTACACTAAAAGGGTGGCTGCGATGGTGCAGCAGTTAGCGTTGTCACCTCTCAGCAAGAGTTTTTCCGGTTTGATACTCAGCTGGGGTGCCTTCTGTGCGGAGTCTGCATATCCTCCCTGTGGCTGCATGGGTTTCCTCCAGGTGCTCCGGTTTCCAGCCACATCCCAAAGACATGCTGTAGGTGGATTGGACATTCTAAATTGGCACTAGGTGTGAGTGCATGCATGTGTGCCTCTTGTGGAAGGTTGGGTGCCTGGCTGGCAACTCGACACCATAAAACTCCACTGCCAATCATGAGCAGACAGGTGATCCACTGTGGTGACCCCTAACCAGGAAAAGCCGAAAGAAGAAGAAAGAAGGTGTACATTAAAAGGGGGGGAAGTTATCTCTAATCAAAACATCTGTCTTATTAGTATTTGTATAAAACATTTCATGTTATAAACTGCATGTTATGTACAATGCAATAGTTTTGTGTTAAAGCGTCTTTCTTCTATTTTTTCCAGCCTTTTGTTTGAATTAATGTATTCTTTCAGTGCTTCATTTATTTTAATCACCTCTGAGTACATTTGATTTATTTTTTCCTCTAAATTATTGGAAGCTATCTCTTGAACCAAAGCTGAATCTTGCACTGCTTTTTTGCTGAACAGCTACAGAATCCTTCCCAGGCAATATTTTCTCTTCACCTTTTCGGATTGATTTTCTATCAGGCTTTTCAAATTTCTTCTTTGTCAGAATCCAGGTAGTGTATTTATTAGCCAGTAACTGAATTTTACCAAAAAAAAAAAAAAATTTCAATGGCACTCCCTTTTCTCAGTTTTCACACTGGGAGAGCTGTAGTTATGCTGTTCATCAGTGTATATCTGTCTTGGAAGTCCTGCTACGTAGGTGGTCTGATCCCTCCTCTGCTGTTGTGCTTAACAAGTAAAAATACCTGTCAGTCATTGTGTGCTTCAGGCACAGGCAGAGCTGTAATAAGGCCATTTGGTGCCCTTATTCACTATCTGAAAATACCCTAGCAATGACAGCTTGCAAACTGTAACATTTTTAAATAGTTTGTTTACAGGCTAACATCAAGCGATCGCAATTGGGATCATTTATAGAGAGCTTGTAAAGTTCTGATTTTTTTAAAGGTAGTTAAACCAGTTGTTTTATAGAGTGCGATCACTTAATTGTCAGCTTGTAGGCAGTAACTTCTTTAATGTCGTTACCCCACTAGGTTATCACCTTGAAATTTGCTTGATCCTCCCTTGACTATTTTTATGTTAAGGTCCACGACACTTGGCTCCTTACTATTATTATAAAACATATTCTACATGTAAGGCCACATTAAGAAAACATTGCTTCAGTCTGAAATTTGGTATTTATAATTGATAAGCCAACTTTACATTCATTTTAACCTGTGTAATTGACTTGTGATGTATTTTGTTCTGAACTGTATTCTTGAGGATTTAAAAATTACAGGTTTAAAGTGTTCTCAACCCTGCTTTAATGTCAAAGGTTACCTTAACGAGACTGGATCAGATCAGGCTGAACTCCCTTTTCATTTCCCAAAACAAGAAAATGAGAGAGAGAGAGAGTGAGAGGCCTTTTTGTACTGTGGATGTTTGAAGCCTGTTTGAATATCTTGAAAAATATTGCTTCCAACAGGGAAAAAAACAGGCCAGCTGGTCATCTCTTTTGTTAAGGGCTAACAAAGCCTCCTTGTTGGAATCTAAACCCTGTCCAAATGTTAAGAAATTGTGTTCCATTTTTACTGTAATAAGCAGTCAAAATTGTAAAGGTTCATGAGGATACATTCCACAGCGGCAGCAGCTAATTGAGAAGACTTCTATTTTTGCAAAGTGACTCTGCTACTTGGCAAGATATGTTCTCATCCCTTACGCTGCGTGAAGGATCATCAGTCCTTGTTTGAAAAGGCTCTCCTAAGTGAACTGCTTAGGTTTCCTGTGAGCACCCAGAATTCTTAGCAATGCTACTTGAGATTCTTCTATGCCCTAATGACGTCTATAATGCTTCTAATCAAAGTAAGAGAGCACAGCTGTGTAAAATATTTATCTTAACTACTGATTTTTCAAGAGAGCTGTATTATGGCAGGTAAGTAACCTATTAGTGTCCTAACCAAAGAGAATGTCAGGCATTGACTAGTGTGTGAGAAGAAAGTTTAAGTGGCTTTAAACCACCTTTTATACAGGGATGCTTGATGGCCGAGGTGCATCACTACCAGTGATTAGCAGTAGCTGAATGCATAACCCTACACTCCTTAATTTTAGGGTACTTTTCATATATATATTGGGGGCAGGTTGTAGCAGATTTATTACTCATGTTCATTATCCAGCAGGTATAGCTCAGAGCTTTAAGATCCGGATTTATTAAATAATTTCATCTTCCAATCCTTGATTTGATTCTTGCACAGTTTCTTCATCTTATCCCTGAGAAGAGGTTGTTCTGTCTAGTACTTATAACCCAGTAAACAAATGACTAAAAATGCATAAGCATTTGCTCATAGTCTTGGCATGATTTGAAGAATCAAAGGGCCTGCAGTAAGATGGGCTGCTGATTTCTGCAAATAACTTTTTTCTGTATGATTTTGCCCCAGTATTTAATGACTGCTAAGACCCTATAATGAAACAAAGCCGAGTTGTTGCTTTTCCCAGTAATTTTACCCAGGCTCAGGGTGAGAATTTTCTGGAGGGGAATATATTTTGGGCACCCATGAGGGCATTAAATGCCATGACTGAAATCCTACCAGTGACAATGTAATAACTTTAACCCCCTATTGGCAAGGGACTGTGTGATCTGCATCACTACAGAGGACAACAATGTCTTCTACATGTGAATGTATGCTTCTGTACAGCCATCTTGAAGATTGCCACCAAACATTGACATGATGAATCTAATATTTCCCTGCAATGCCTCACTTTTAATCACCGCCCCTCCACTAGGTGATTGAAGCAGCATATAGACAGCCACTCCCAGGATAGGTATGCCAGTCTTCCCCTGCCAGCTTCATCAGGTGTCCTAGCATCTAGTCAAACTTCATTCATGTTGTCAGTAGTCAGGGTTTTATCCCCCTGCATTGCTGTCTGTTGATGCAACTGAATTTTCATCTTGGTGCCCAACATGGTATGCAAGTACCATTGACTAATTTGCCTGTAAATGTGATACCCACCTAGCAAAGCGCAATGTAATGCTACAGAAATGGCCTCTCCAAGGCCAAAAACACAGCAATAATTGGACCAGGCAACATCCCAGGTTGCTTTTTAAACACTTTAAACATAATGTAGCAGACTAGCTTGGATTCCTGTTTAACCACAGTATGAGAACTAGCTATGTTCCGGCAGAATGGAGGACAGCAACAATAATCTCTCTGCACAAAGAGGGAACATCAACCAACCCTGGGAATCATAGCCCCATAAGCTTGACTAGCCTAATTTGCAAGGCCATGGAAAGGATCATTATGGACCTTAAGGCCATAGCTAATCTCCAAACTCTGGACCCAAACCAGTTTGGATTCATTAAAGGTAGATCATGCCTATTAAATATGGCTGACTTCTTTGAGAAAGTCACCAAGGCCCTGGACAAGGGAAAGACCGTGCATATCGCCTATCTTGACCTAGCCAAGGCATTTGACAACCCCCTTCCTGACTCAGGTATTATAAGGAAACTCTCCTGAGTGGGAATTAACCCTGACATTACCAGATGGGGTATCCAGTTGGCTGACTTGACGGAACACACACTGTCAAAATGGTTGTCTTCACCTCTAGCAAAGGACTAGTCTCCAGTGGCGTACCAATGGGTTCTGTGCTGGGCCCCTTACTGTTAGAATTTATTTCTCAGAGGTCCAAGCAAACATAGACAGCCTGTGGCTGATGATTGCAAATTGGGAGCAATCACTGAGTCCCTCAGTGATGTTAATGTACTGCAGATAGGGTTAATGTAGACAAATGACTGGTACCAAAGCTGTAGACTAAAGCTAAATACAAAAAAAATGCATTATTATTCCCATTGGGAAAGCTGACATCCCTGCTAATTACATTATACACAGCACACCCCCTAAGTGTCGACCTAGTGATACATGATATGGGTACCCAGATTGATAGCAACCTGAACTTTGACCACCACTTATCCACACTAGTAAGGAAATCCTTCTATATGGCATATCTTATAAGTAAAGGCATCACATCTAGATCTAATGATGTTATAATTCCTTTATATTCAGCCCTCTTCATCTAAATAGAATGCAGTGCTCCATTTTGCATTTACCTCACCAGACACCTGTAACAGTTGGAGAGACCACAGAAGTTTTTCACCAAGAAGTTACAGGGTTACCAAAACAAGTCTTGCATGGAAAGGCTGAAAGCCCTGTCACTATATTCTGTCTCCTACAGGTTGCTAAGGGGTAACCTGTGCGTGGCTTACAGGATAGTCTGACACAGCCCTGATGGAAATGCTACAAATTTGTAAATCAAACTACACGCGGATCACTAACTCCGGGGATCTTAACTTAGCTTCTGACATGAACAGGTCATGCTGGATAGATAGATACATCTCACAGAGACTGTCACTTCTCTGAAGCAAGCTTCCAATTCACATGAAACAGAGCCCTTTCCTGACCCTCTTCAAACGCAACCTAGATCAATGGATGGGTGACCGCAGATTCACTACTGGGGTAGTGCCCATGTCCCTCCTGGATATAGAGCCTTACCTCTGCAAACTTTACACACCTAACCACCAACAACTGGGGCAAGATGGGATAACCAGGGCTAGGCTTGTAAGGACTTTAGGGCCATTAGCCTAGTAACCTTCTTTGAACCTATGAACCTGTTGAGGAGATGAGTGAACATAGATGGCTTTGACCCATTGTTTAACTCGGGCACCACTCAGTTTGGGCCACCTTAGCAATGTTTATTTCTTTATTTTAAATAAAGAAACATGTCTGTAGCATACATTGCTAGCAGTTTACCATTTCAAAGTAGCCACAACTGTAATGCCCTGCGGTGGAGATGCTGTGCATCTGGCCTGACCACTGAATTTGCAGGCTTTTTGCTCTGCCTACTGCAATCTTAGACAACAATTAGTTATCTAGATCATGACTAATATGCCCAGAAGCAGAAAGTCCACAAATTTTAAATAGGAAAGCGGTGGTGATAGCCATGCAAAAAACATCAGTGGGAGTTTGAAGGATGAATTAAATGTTTTTTTAAATCCTGGTAGGTGATGTAGGTACTATGTATAACAGTGAATTTAAATACTAAAAGCTTCATGTTCTTGTGATCAAAATAACCAATGTTATGTGAGTTTATTATGGTATTTCCTCAGGATGGGTGCCATTTTTGGATTTTTAGCCGAGAGCTCGTGTCACTCCAGCTTAAATAAGAAGCCTGCATCGAAGGCATTACTCTGTAGTAGGTATATTCTCTCTCTCTCAGTTGTTATACATTTTGTCTTGTTCCCTCAATATATTCTGTGTAACATTTTCTTGCATGTCTCCTTCCTCTTGTATGTATTTTTTTCCATGTATTTTCACTAAATACCTTTTTATATCTTTGAGATGAAATATTTGTTCCTTCAAGACAGATTGCACGTTTTTAAGTTGAAATTATGATTTGATTTGTATGGCAGTTTCTCAAACAGCAGTTTAAAAGTATTATTTGGTTTATATGTCAGTTTTGCAAACTGTAAGAAGGGGCTATTCAAAAATATCACTGAAGCACTTTTAGGGCTTTGCCAGTGAACACTACTAACACAACAGTGACAAAAAGTGATTCTGAAACACGAGCCATATGAAGCAGAAGTTCATTAGTGCCCTGTTAGCATGTCTCTGAATGAAGCAACCGCTCTAGGCTTGCCCTACCTAACTCATGCTCGTACGTACACACTAACACTGAGATAACCCTAAGCATGCACCTCCACACACATTCACTGACACTGAGGTAGCCCAAGCATGTGCCTACATACACACTCACTGACACTAAGATAGCCCAAACATGTGCCTACATACACACTCACTGACACTAAGATAGCCCAAACATGTGCCTACATACACGCACACTAACACTGAAATAGCCCTAAGCATGCACCTCCACACACACTTACTGTGACACTAAGATAGCCCAAGCATGTACCTACATACACACACAACTTTGCAGTACTTACCTACTGTAGGGCTAGCCTCATTGCTTTTGCTATAGACTTTTATAGCTATACACCATCAAAAGATGAGGGACATTTTTAACACTTTGGGACCCAAGTAGTGAAGTGCTTGTCTTTGAATCACTCAACCACACTATTACAGTCCCAGCAAAAATCTCTGAGGTGGAACACACAGCTTTGTATTACTATTACCCATGGACTGCAACATTTGCATGTGGCATTCCCCTGAGGTATTGCTGTAGTGCAACGTGCCAGAGCCATCTTACCACCGTAGTGCTACTGGAGTCCTCAAATCTCTTCCTCATAATGCACTGAGAAATCCTGTTTGAAACAGTGTTGTGCAGTGCATTGTGTGTTTCTGAATCATGGACAGTGTTTTACATTTCATTCACTTTTTGAAAACTGAAATTTTCAGTATAATGTCTCATTTTAAAAGATTTGTATTCTTCAGATAAAATGCATATTTTCAAATAATCATTCAAGTCTTCAATGATGCGTTATGGTTATTACTTGGTTATTGTGACAATGCTCTAAGTAGAGTTCTGTATACTTTGTAAGCTATTTATAAAGTGCAACATGTATTATCTCTGTATGCTTGCATTTTTTACTGTGCTGTCCTTCATTATATGCTCTTTATTCTGCAATGTAAAGATACATATTTGCTGTAAACATTGAAATCACACACCTTGCTTTTGTGTTGTGATAGGGCTTCTACATTACATAAATATCCTTTTCAAACCTCCTTTGAAAAGTGTGATGAGGTGAAACAGGTTGCTGATGCATTCTTTGTTGTTGCATTAAGTCTGTATTTTAATCCTAAAGCACAAGGTTTGTGTGTGTGTGTGTGTGTGTGTGTGTGTGTGTGTGTGTGTGTGTGTGTATACACGCGCGCACTGTAATGCATACACAGCCTATCCAAGACTGGTTCTCTGCACTTCAGCTGTTATTTGCCTGGATATGCCTGGTCTTCTCATGACCATGAACAGGTTAAAGCAGCTATCAATGAATGAGTATAATGTTTTAGCACAAAAGAATGCCAGTACCATTACTGTGCATGATGTGAATTCATTGCGCAGGTGCTATAGATGAGACAGTGTTTGCACAGTAGCTTCACTTTTTTATAAGACACTGCAGATGGTTGCACAGTGTGAATATTAGACAACAATCCTTGCAGTAAGTGGTATGAATGAGTAGGTATGGTGAGGGGAAGGAAGAAATAGGTTGTTAGGGACGTAAGACTAATATTTGTATATTTCACTGTATAATCTAAATATGAAAATATTAACAACTGGAAGTGCTTCTTTGCTGTATTCTAAAACATTTTTTATTTGGTATAAGCGTACAACAAGAAGCAAATCAACAAAAACATGAAACCATTTGACCACAAAAAACAGACATTCAAGGGAAATAATGCCATGCACACAATAAGAGAGTACATTTTTGAAACACAGTGTTCATGTATTTGTTGATTCCATTCCCTGAAACATGACACAACACATGGTATAGAGTTGGTGGTCTTGTGACTAACAATAACATTTCTCTAGTAACAATTATTTTATTTCTAAATGTATGTGCCATAATTTTCTGAGACCATGTATGAAGCTGTTGATTCAGTTTTGATGGGCCAAGTTGTAATCCATGCAATACTTCTAGAATTATAAAAGTACTGAACCAGTATTTCTAACTTGTAAATATGATAGGGCACATTGTTAGCCTCTGTTTCATCTGAGAAATGAAACAAAACTAATAAAATGAATTTTCTCTGCTTTTTCATAGATATGCAATAAAGGACCTACTGAATCATATATTCTTTGCTGAAGATACAGGGGTGAGAGTTGAACTTGCTGAAGAAGACAATGGTACCAAGTCTTCAATAGCTTTAAGACTATGGGTGGAAGATCCCAAGAAACTGAAAGGAAAACACAAAGATAATGGAGGCATTGAATTCAGCTTTGATTTGCAGAAAGATATCCCTGAAAATGTTGCACAAGAAATGGTAAGTTCCATCCCTTACTAAATAAAGGTTAGTGATAGTTTTATTGTATTAAATATGAAAAACCTAAAGCTTTATACTTGGTATTTATAATATAATAAATTCAACACCACATTAATGCATTTTGTCACTGTTATAGTAATTAAGAAATCTAGAGACAATTTTTTGATAAGGGTATTATGTTTACTAATAAATCTAACTGAATACAAGAGTGAAAAGAAGTCATGGCTTTGTTAGTCCACATTGGTTTACAGTATGATTTGAGGTCCCCCACAGCAGTTTATGTAAGTGCTAAATGGGGCTGAGAGTGCCTGAAACTTTTTCCTGTCCTTGCCAATTTCAACATTTAGCTCCAGCCGGTCTGCATTTCACTGTTGAAAAACTGCTAGAGCATTCCATCTCCTAAGTGAGATAGTTACACCTCCTCCAGATTTAATTGCTCTTCTTTCTCCTAAGCTTATCAGTTTAACCCTGACTATGAAATTTTAAGCAGTAATTCACTGGCACAGTGCAATTTTCTGCTCTGGGTATAATTTAATAGTATGTTATACCCTTCCTCTTAAGTACATAGGAGGGACCATGCCAGCTTATTTTAATACAGGGATACAAGGCATAGAGACAGCAGCAGCATATAGCATCATGCACATCCTTAAAGATAAATTGCCACGAACAGTTGCACAAGTACCATTATGCCTGTTTCTTATATTCAAAGCCTAAGTTTATGAACTTAAAATATTTTAAATGAACTGTATTGCTGGTGTCATCTGTGACATTGCTCTTAATCTCTCTTACCTCATGAGTTTAGGTTTACTTTTTCTGAAAAATCTTATGAATTTGTAGCTTTTACTGGCATATATTTCCTTTTACAGCAGCTGTCATTGGTCCTGGACTTTACTATAGCGTCCGTATGCTGGGAATCATCTCTCAAAGATGTGTCTTGGACATTGAACTGCTTTAGAAAGCATTAGTCATTGTTTCTACTAGGCTGCGAATTACATGATGCACCTGCCCAGGTTTGATGATAACCAATACAAATATTAGTTGAAAAAGTCCTAGACGTGCACTGAAGACGTAGATGAATAAGAACTTGCAAAGGAAAATATTTTCCAAGTTGTCCACCTTAACCAGTGAAAATAACCTTTTGATGAGACCCTTACATAATACAGTTTAGGGGAGTGGCCAGGACAGCTTGTACAGTCATCAGAGTTCATTGCCACACTTTGCTTAGAAATTGTAATTTTGTGGATAGCTTTAAGGCAGCTTTTCAACATTGCCTCTTGAGATGGCTCACCCATTTGGACCTCAGGTGAAAGAAAAGCTGCAGAAATATGAGCAGGAAAGAAGAATACTCACAGCTGTAGACGTAAAGTTCTCTTAATTTTTTTGGTCCCCTTGCCTTTACCAGCCTGGCACCCAGTGCCCCACGTCTACTCTGGACCTACCAGCCTCCCGCCCCTTGGATTTTACTCTGGTATTGGTGGAGCTGGTTGTGGATTGGGGGAGGGCTCAGCTCATCTGTGCTTCTCTCCATTTTTTTTTATGCCCTAACCACTCCCTTTCCCCACCCCCTCACACTTGTGGGTTTCATCTGAGGGCAACATCCATCTTTGGACTACAGTTCCTTTAAGGAAGCAGCTCAATGACCACTCACCCATCCTTTCCTTGCCACCCTGTCAGCTGCCTGAGCCACTAACCAAACCAGAGTCAGCTGGGCTGTAATCAAGGCTTTAGTCTTCTATGCCACTGACGCGGCTAATAGTGAAGTTCTCTTGTTCTCAAAGAATGTTTTCACATAACCAGAGGAATGCACAGACTTTATTGGCTCCACAAAAGCCAACAGCTAGCTTTTGAACAGTGTTCTATCAGACCCTAATGTAGTCACAGAAGTTTCCAGAACAAGCACTACCCTAGATGCAGAGGTGATGTGCAGAATAAAATATTCTGTAGTTTTCCCTGATGGATTGCCTGATTGTCCATGTCTGAAAGTAGCTGAGAGATGAATCTCTTTGCACTTATGACCTAGATGGCCATCATGCTGGACAAGTTCATCAGAGAGGCAGGGGAAACATTGTAGCCACTGGATACTAATTACCCCACCAACTCTAGTGTCCTTAAATCCATTCCCCATCCTACGAAAGATACTTGGCCAAATTAGAGGTACCAAGCTTGAGAAGATGCAGGGTTCCAGGATTTATTCAGGATTCTTTTTGGGTGTCAAAAAGACAGAGGACATCAGACTCGTATTAGATATGAGTGGCCTAACTCAGTATATAAGGAAAACAAAACTATGGAAGGTCATTGTGCAATTTATCCTCCCATGCTTGCAGCAAGGAGACTAGATATACTGCTTATATCTCCAGGATGCCTGGTTGCATGTGGAGATATCCAAGGAGTCCAAGAGATTCCTGTGCTTCAGAGATGGAGACAGTTGCTTTCATTTATGAACCCTCCCATTTGGTTCCACCACAGCCCTCAGGGTGCCTATCAATTGTGTGGTTGGCTGTAGCTGCCTACCTATATTTTAAGGGCATCTGAGTCTTCCCTTTTCTGAATGACTGGCTCCTGCCAGCCACAACAGGAGAGCTGCTGTTAAGAAAGAAAGAACAGTGACTGCAACTTTTCTCAGCCCTGGATATCTCTGTGAACATGGCAAAGTCACTGCTGGAGATTTGGAAAGCCCATACCTATATAGAATGCCAGCTTATCAGCATGATCTGTTTATCCCATTTTCTGTCAAGCAGAATTGATAACATACTATCAAATATATGTGTTCTGCTGTCAGTCCCCAAACTGAAAGATACACTATCCTGAGGGTACTTCAATGTAATCAGAACTAGATCCAGGGTATTGAACAAATTGGTTGTCAAAACATTTCCAATAAGACTTCTGTGGTGGCTTCAAGAAAGCTGTTGTGAGGTTGGGAGACTCATTGTTACAAAAGGCAGTTCAAGTGGTTTGGTCTTACAAGATGTCTTTCTGCATGTCAGATTATAGAGATGATAATAGTCCTCTTAAAGTAGGTTCTGTAAGACTCCCTTCTTTAGTGTATGATTACCATCCACCCTGACAGACATGGATAGCCCTGTATAGCAGCAAGTAGGAGGAATTAATTTCTGCACCCATCTGTTATGAGGCTGTGAGGCTATGAAATTTGGGACATGTCAGTGCAGTGCTTTCTGCATACAATTTAAAATACCTCATCAGGCCAGCTTTCTAGTGAACAAGCTCTGCTCGCGTTTACTGATGCCTACTGAATTGTCCTTCAGTTAGGCAGCAGTGTATGATGTGTCCTACAACTAAGGAAGACCTTTGCTGCAATCTCTCTGCATTCCTGAATAATGCCAAAGGCATAGGGCATAAAGCTGGCATACAGAGGCACACACTTAACAACTTTGCCGCCAGTCTGAATGTCATCTTCTGTGCTGATTACCGAACCATTTTTCAAATAAGTGCCATGCTGGGGTTCTTCCTTATCTTTATCTTTTATTTTAATGTTGTTGGTTTCATGTCATCCAGAAAGGCAAAATGTCAATGTGAGAGGCAGATTCCCCATAAAGATCATCACAGCCAGTGTCTCTGCTGCTTGGGTGATATGCATGACCATACATAGTGTTCTGTCTGCAAAGTGTTTATCCCAACATCCTACATAGTCACCTCTCTTCCTTGTCTATTTATCTTGAAAACCAATGCCTTTAGTTATCAGCTCAGGGTGCTGTGGTGGTGTTCTCCTGTCCCGAGGGTCAGCCATTAGCTAAGAAAAAGGCCAAAATACTCTGGTCTGATACAGCTGCTGTCTAGCCTTTCTCTGATATCTCTCTCAAGGCTGGTGAAAGCCAGGAAGATAGTCCATTCATTGCCTCAGATTCCTCTGCCGTAACCCCATCAGATGCCAGCATGGATCCACCTTCTTGCATATCCCCAGAGGCTTTACATACATCTGCTCCAGAAGTTGAGGGGACCTCAGCTGATTATATCCAAAGGACTGAGAAGGATTCTGCAGATCTTGGTGGTGGAGATTCCTACTATGCTTACTGAATGTCAAAAAGGGTCCAACCCACTTTCCCCAAGGGTTTTTGTGTGGATGTCTCACAGAAAAAGGAAGAAATAAAAACAAGCATATTGCCCCTGTAATTAAGGACACCCAGTGAGAATGGCAAGATTTTACTCAGGGGTAACAGTTTAATGACTTTAAAGCCTTCTCAAGGGGTTTCTGTGCCTGCCCCTCTCTGGCCTTCCACTCCTCTTAAGAGACCTAGGGAGCAAGATTCCTCTGATGAAGTTCAGGATCTGGTGGAAGAGTCCCTAGGTAGTCTTATCAGATCCCTTTCCCCTTGAACTTATAGGTCAGAGGAAGATGATTCTATCAGTCCATATTCTCCTTTAAAAGAGATCTTCTTCGGGAACACTGTTTCCCAAATGATGGAATTCTTTAAGTGGGATTGTTCTCAGGTTTCTGATGTCCAGAAGAGGTACTATGGGCTCCTCCAGATGGAAACTCCCAGGCCTTCTGCTGTTCCTCCAGCTCTGGCTGCCCCTCCTGGATACCTTTTTCAGTAGCTTCTGTAGCCCCTGATTCTCAGCTCCCTGCTCCTAAGAAACTTGACAGATTTTACAATGTGCTTGATTACAAATTTCCATATAAATGCCCTTCTGTTGATCCTTCAGTGGTATCTGTCTCCTCTGATAAACCTTTCAAGCTGTTGCCCTTTACCAAGTTGCTTCTTTCTAATAAGGACAGTAAGGATATGGAGAGGTTGGGCTAAAAGGTCTTTACTGCTGCCATCCTGTCTTTCAGGGCTGTTAATTAACTGATCCATATGACCAAGTACGTTTTAACCCTCCTTTCTGGAGTAATTTCTTACCTTCTTAATTCTGAGGGGAAGGCTTCTGCCCTTTCCTTGTTGGGTTCTACATCTCAAGTTGCTTGCCACTATATTAAGTGCAGTTATGATGCAGATGGTGGTTCTTCAAGAGCTGCAGCATTTGGTTCTGTTATTAGGTGTTACTCTTGGCTTTGTCTTCAGGCTTTACCTGATGACATTAAAGCCAAATTATTGGACGCTGCTCTGGATAATGAAATTCTTTTTGGCTGTGCTGCTGAACTTTATGAATCTTTCCAGGATAAGAGCAAAGCCTTACAGGAGTTAAAATATAATTTTGTTTCTCCTATTCCTAAGTTTTAGAGGAATTACACTTCCAAATCTGATTTTGTTCACAGTCTGATCATCCAACCAAGGGTAAAAAGGGTTCTATAATGTATACCTCCTGCTATATCTACACAGGCCCTTGTATCTCAGAAACCCTTTATTCAGGACAGGCCAGATTCCATTTGACAATTTGCTTCCCTTGCCCTCAGCAAAGTTCTCTTGTCCCTTCCAAATGGTTAAGGATCACAAAGGGCTCTTGGGTTCTGTGCATCATTCCTCAGAGGTATTTCATGGTTTGAAAATCTTTTTTTCCCTTTCTGGGCATCCCTGAACCTCCTTGAGAACAGCTTCCTCTCTTTCCAAAAGTGCTTCATTCTGTTTTGGCCCAGGGCACCATTCAGATTGTGCCCCCATGCCTAAAAAGTGCAGGGGTTTTATTCCAAAATGTTTCTGGTTCCCAGGAAGGAGGACACCAGGAGACCAAATCTGGACCTTTCTCAGCTCAACATCTTTGTAAAGCCCCCCACGTTTTTGGATGTTGCCCCTTCGAACTTTATTCCATCTTCTTCTTCTTCCCCAGGCCTTTCTAGTCTCTCTGAATCTTAAGGATGCCTATCTTTATATCTTCATCCATCCCCTTTTCAGGAAGCTTTTGCATTTTTTTCTCTTCCTTGCATTTTCGGTTCTCTGCTTTGCTCAATGGCCTTTCTGCTGACCCAAGGGTATTCACCAAATGTCTCACTTCTGTCATTGCCTTTTGCAAGATTTGGAGGGGGGGTTAAATGTTTGCTTTCCTGAATTATCTGCTCATTCAGGCCTCATCCCCTGTGGTTATTCATAAGGATCTTCAATTCACTGTTCCCTGTTTCATAGTCTGAGGTTCACCCTCAACATTCAAATATCAGTCTGGACTCCTTCTCAGGATTATATTTTTCATGGTTGCAGGATGCAGGCCATTCACATACTGGCACCCGTGCCTCCCCCCCAAAAGCTCTGTCTCTGAATTCCTTTTTCCAGTCTCTTCTTCCTTTGGATTCAGTCATGACCAGGGACATTCTCTAGGTCTTCTAGTTTATGGCCTCTGCCATTCCTATGCTGCTTCTGGCTAGGCTCCAGATGGGAAAGCTGCAGTGGTACCTCAAGTCAGTGTGGTTTCAACATTGTACTCCATGAACTTCTTAGTTCCATTATTAGTCTGTCTGAAGCTCGAGCCTCAATGGTAGCTTCATCAACTTTCTCTTAATCCAGAGTTTCCTTTCCAGTCTACAGTCCTGACTCGAACTCTGTTCAGATGCCACAGACAGGGGGGTGGGAGCTTCCTTTGGCACTCTCAAAGTCCAGAATCTCTGGTGCTACATCACATCAAGTAGATGAGTGCTCTGCTTCTAGCTCTTTAGGCTTTTCATATGCTCTTTCATCCCAGGCCCCTCAAAGTTTTCACAGACAATACCACAGTGATGTGTTATGTCAATAAGCAAGTCTGGGATCTAAGCTGTCAAGTCTTAACTCTCCAGACTGTATACTTTCCTTCAAAGCGCAATCTAGTGCAGACTCTCTGAGAAGGTCCAGTTTACAGGCTCATAAATGGATGCTTCACAAAGATGTGTTTCTGGACATTGTCCATAAGTGGGGTATTCCTCATGTAGATCTCTTTGCCTCACTTCTGAAAAGACAACTTTGTCTATTCTGTTTGAGTCCCAAGCCCTCTGGCTTGGAAAGTGGGCTTTTCCTTGGAAGGGGATGTCTCTGTACACTTTCCTTCCACTTCCTCTGATTCTGAGGGTCTTGCACAAGATCAGGGAATAGTCCCCCAGAATCTCGCAAGTGACTCCCTTTTGGCACAGACAGCATTGGTTCTCACTTCTTTCTCACTTGGCCAGGGGCAAACACCATGAGTTACCTCACCGTGTGGACCTTCTCAAACAAGTCAAGGGGTCTCTTATCCATCCACACTTGTCCACTCTTCAACTGATGCTGAGGGTGAAAAGGGTTCTGATCAATTTTAGGTATCTGTTTTCAGAGGAAGAGGTTTGGGTCCTGCAGGGGGCCAGGAAACCCACTACCAGGAAATCATATTTAACCAAATGGAAGGGATTTTCTGTCTGGTGCTTGTCTCAAAACCAGAATCCCTTGTATGTGCAGGTTCCTGTGGTTCTCTGTTATTTGTGTGATCTGCTCCATGGGTTGCCATATTCTTCAGTTAAAGCTCACATGTCAGCAGTTTCTGCTCGTCTGCCCTTAGCTCCTCCTCTGGCCTCTAGATTTTAGGTCAAACAATTTCTTAAAGGTATCCTTCATATCAGACTTCCCAGGAAGTCCATTCTGCCTTCCTAAGATCTCAATTTTGTGTCTGAAAATTTGACTCTGGCTCCATTTGAGCCTGTTGCTTCAGCTTCCTTACAACATTGTATTTGGAAGTCTGTTATTCTTTTAGCCCTTACTTCAGCTAAGGGAAGCTGACCTTCAGGCTCTCATGGCTGTTTCTCCTTTTTAGTTTTTCACAGAGATAGGGTGTTTCTTCATAATACTCCTTTTATGCCCAAAATGGTCAGAGTTATCGTTTAATCAGTCTGTTAATTTGCCTTTCTTCTCCACAATCTGCGAGTGAGAAGGATCTTCACATCTTGGATTTGCATAGACAGCTCAGATATTTAGATGAAAACTAAGGATATTTGTAAATATGAGCAACTTTTAGTTTCCTGTCATCACAGGTCTTTGGGTTTGGCTGCTTCAAAGCAAACAATTTCTTCTTGGATTTCTAAGGCCATTTCTTTTTGTTATTCTCTTCAAGGTAAATGTCTCCTGTTCTGTGAAGACTCATTCTGCTAGAGCTGTTGCATCGTCTAGTGCCTTTTTCAAAGAACTGAATACAAATTCCATCCTTGAGGGTGATATTTGTTTTATTGTCCATACCTTCACTAAGCACGAGTTGGATGTTATTTTCAGGGCTTGAGCTGGCTTTGCCAGGCTATATCCTGCATGGGTTTCTAGAGGGATTCTCTTCCTCCTGCATCTTTTTCAATTTTGGGGAATGTGCATTCATACATCACCTTTATGCCCTAAGCCTGGTGCAGGGATCATACAAGTGGTGCACGTCACCTGTAAATTCTAAATACTTTGGTGTACTAATCAGATGTTTGCCTATTCTTGGCATGAGATCCCTTACATAAGGAATACTGCAACAGTGAAGAGAAAGACATCTACTGTTATGGTAAGTTTTTACACAACTGTCCTTTCTCAGAACTCACAAAGTTCTCCTGTCCCATCCTTCCACGAAGCATCACCTTGACCTACAGTTCCTTAAATTAATTGCATGTTTTTCCAGCCCCTCTAATGATCAGAAATCCATTGTTCCCTTCAATGATGATCCCAGAAATCCTCCACAAATATAATATACAGAAGTGAATGAGTAAATGTTACATTATGAGCACCTCAGTAAGGCCTAGATCAGTTCTCCGCTTAATTTCCAGCAGTTGTGCTGACATTTTTGATGAGGTCTCCAGTTCTTCTTTAGCCAAAGTTCATGTAGCAGCCATTTCTAATTTTCATCAGAGCATGAATTATTTTTCCTTAGTTTTCAGTAATTGTATGCATGAATGTTTTGATGGGGTGACCTACCTCCTTAGACCACCCCTTTGCATACACGACCCATCGTTTGATTTAAGCTTTGTTTTCAAAAGTTGACACTACCTCCTTTGAACCAGAAACGACATTAGGCCCTGTGTGTTTAGCATGGATAACTGTTTCTGGTGGCAGTTAATTCAGCCAAGATAACTGGTAAATTTCAATCTGTATCTCCTAAACCTGCTTATATTGTATTTCATAAGGACAGAGCTTCCTTGTGGACAAATCTAGACTTTATGTTGAAATTAACAACAGAGATTAATCTTAACCAGTCAGCCAGTCTTCCTCTCTCTGCTTAATTTTCCAACCAGGGAAAGTATTTACTTTGTTACATTGGATGATCATAATCAGCTATGCTTTCATTTATACAGAACAAAAAATGTAAGAAAAGATGATTGTTTTTTTGCCACCAATGCCCCCCCCCCCCCAAAAAAAAGAGAGAAAAAAACATCTTAAAAGGATGGCGCTCTTTAGGTGGTTACCATACTGCATTTTTTGTATGGAAATTGTAGTGAGACCTAATGAAATGATCCTAAAACACATTCCACTGGAGTTCTACTAACTTTGCTGAATATTCAAAATGTCTTTGGTTGACATTATTTCTGTAGCTGTACCATTCACTTGACATCTTAACTTTGCAAGACACCATAATCTGGATTTGATCTGAAGATTTACATATACCTTTTGACCCATCAAACTTCATGGTATTCTGTCTTGATGCCACCCAGAAGGGTAGAGGCATAAAGCTGGGGACTTTCTCCTAAAGTTGAAGTGTGGATGGAATGGATCTGGTAAGATAGGAAAGTTATGTACTTTCCGTAACATTAGTTCTTTGTGATACACATCCACCCATTTCAACAAAACCCGAACACTTTCTGCCTTCCATTCTCAATCTTTTTCTAAGGAAAGACTTGGAGGAATGGCCCTGAGGCCGTCCTTTGGTTAATGTGACCTATGTGTCCTTATGACAAATGAAGCTAGAGGGAGGGGGAGCAATGCTGCAGTTGAAGAGTTGGGAGACAGGTTCTAAAGCCTCTATGAGAGATATCTGTAGCTATCAGTTCTGAAGGTTGAAGTGGACATATGCAAATCATTTTCATAACTTAAATTAGGACCCTCTTTTCATGGGTTCATAATAAGTTATCTCTTCCTTGCCAATCACAATTTGTTTTTTTCTGAAAAGTTCTACATTCTTGGACATCATCTCACTTGTACTGACCTATACTATAGCCTTTAATTGGGAAACCCCAGGCCCAAATGAGGTACCTAACTTCTGGTTAAAAGTATTAACATTTTTGCATGAAGATTTAGCCATGAGTAATAACTATTTATATGCACACCCCAGACACCTGCCTGGTTAACAACAGGAAAAACAATGCTCCTAAGCTCCCTAAAAATTATAGACCAATAATTTGCCTTCCAACAACATAAACTGTACATCGGAATTGATGCCGATAGAGTTTATAGTCATTTAAAGAAAACACAATTATGGCAATAGAACAAAAGGGCAATAAAAGAAAGTCATACGGAACAAAGGATCATTTGTTGTTAAAGTCATAGTGGAGAACTGTAAAAAAGAGGACGAATCTAAGTATGGCATGGATTGGCTACAGAAAAGCATTTGACAGTATCCCACATTCGTGGATAAAAATGTATAAGATACACCCTACACTGATCGATTACATTACATTACAGTGACCATGAAACTGTGGTAAACCACTTTGCAATTAAGCCATGATAAAGGACAAATTATTATTCCAAGGATAAAAATTCAAAGGGTGATATTTCAGGGGGTCTCCCTGTCACCGCTGCTATTCTGTCTTGCCCTTTAACCCATTAAGCTGTCTACTTAACAGATTAGGCCATGGCTATAATTTGACTCCTAGAAAACAACAAAGTGTAAAGACTTCTCATCTTCTCTTTGTCAATGATTTAAAATTGTATAACTCATATCAGAAACTGAAAGTACAACTGCAAGCAGTCAAAACTTTTTCAGATGATATAAAAATGTCATTTGGCCTTGATAAATGTGCAAAAACAATCTTTAAAGCATGAAAGCTGCAGCACTAAAAAAAACCATCAGTTTGGGACAAGAATGTGATATAAAAGAACCGAGCAAGAGAAAGTGTATAAATATTTGAGAATTGATGAAGGATCAACAGTAAAACATGAATAAATGCAAATAAAACTTCGGAATATTTTCGAATACTTAAATTAATTCTGAAAACAGCATTGGCATCTAGGAACAAAATTTAAACTATAAACCAATTTGCTCTTCCTGTCCTAACTTAAAGTTTTGGAGTGACTGACTGGCCCCAAAAGGTGTTGGATAGATTACATAGGAAAACAAGAAGGATGCTTCATGCTCATCAAATGATTTATAAAAATCAGTGCATACCAAGATTATATATTCCCCGTTCTAAAGGAGGTATAGGCCTCCTTGAAATTGATTACATGCATAGATCAGCAATAATGGGACTGCACGCATATCTGCTGACCACACAAGACCCAAAAGTGTTGAACGTTTTGAAACATGAAGCAAATAAATCTAAGATGACTTCCCTGCTTAGTCTAGCTGAAGCATATCAGCATCAAGGGGGAATGGAAATCAAACCAGAAGTAAATAAAAATCAGGTGGCAACTGAATGTGCCAAAAAAGAAAAGAAAGAATATAAGGTGAAGGATCAGATGAGAAGGCAAGAAATGTGGAAAATGCATAAATATAGTTGCAAGTATAGAAAACTTCTGAAAGAACCTCCTGTTGATCAGGATCGAACACAGAAATGGTTAAGGAGAGATGAATTCAAACCAAAAGATGAAAGGTTAATATCGGCTGCCTAAGGTAGTGGGCTACATACACATTAGTTTACAAAGTCCATTGAACATGTGGGAGAAATAGATAAATATAGGTTTTGTAAAACAGAACTGGAAACAGTTGCACACCTTGTTGCTGTTTGTGACATACTAAGGGCAGAAGGACTTTATACTGAAAGGCAGAATAATGTGGCAAGACTGTTGCACTGGGGATTGTACAAACACTTTGGTATTGAAATGGCTGAAAAACACTGGAAACAAGAGCCACAAAGCATTATAGAAAATGAAGTCTACTTCACATGGGATCACCCATTACCAACAGTCCGAAAGATAGATGTGAGAAAACTAGATACAGTGGTCCATGAAAAGAAGACAAAAGTAGCATTGATCATTTAAATCGCTACACCCAGCGACTACAGTGTCTTGCGTACAGAGAGAGAAAGTCATAAAATACCAGGATTTTCAGGCAGAAATGAGAGCAATGTGGAAGAAAGATACCCAGACAGTTCCAATAGTAGTAGGAGCAACTGGTCTTATAAAAAAAAGACTCTACAGACGTATTTAGATATGTTACCAATACATGTAACTCCATAAGAATTGCAGGAGGAGTCATTTCTGACCACTTCTGGCTGACATCAAAGATTGAAACAATATTAATTTCATGAACTTTAATTAATTTCATGAATTTAATCGTACTTTGATTTAGGAATGGGGTCCCTTCCCGTCATGGTATTAGAAACCCAGAAGACTTGGAGAAATTAAAAAAGGAAGAAAGCATTAACCATATTACTGACTAGATGCATGTCATGTGCATCCCCAGAGCCTGACAGTTCTGTTTTCCCACTCTTACAGTTCATATCACAATTACTGCTATAATCATTAAATTACTGTATTTGCATGCCTAACTTTTTAGCATTGTGACAGTGTGACTGTGAAATTGCCAGCATTGTCTCAGGGAAGAATGCAACAATGAAAACTGTAACAAGTGCCTGAATCTCAACCTAGATGCTTGAAAACAAAGAACGGTCAAGTTTTTGATGATCTTTGCAATCTAAAACATAGTGACAGTGGCAAAGTCATATTGAGGGAACTAGCAGGAAGTTTCTCCCCACAGCTTTAGATATAAGTTGTGACATTACCACAGCAATACAGCTGAAGAGCAGTTAATGGCCTGACACTTGTAGGGCTGAGTCTACTGTTTGACAAACCCTGCAGTTATTGGAAGTAATAATTTTGCTGTTGGCTAGTGAGGGATTGAGTCCCACCCTTACTTCAGTTTGTTGGAGAATCATGATATTTAGAAAGGTGCGCTCTTGGATCCCACTCTTGATGTACATCCTAATGTTCTTCCATCACCCGACCCTTGGTGTCTGTAAGTCAATCAGTCTGATCCTGGGGTAGGGATGGTCCTCTGAGCCATCTAGTCTTGGGGGACTAGCATTCAGGACCGAAAACTACTTTCCAGAGATGGCCTCTCACAGGTCTGGTTAAGCTAGCAGGTACTAGTCAGGGAGAGTTTTCCTAGTTCATCATGCACCAGAACTCATTTCTCAGACATCAAGCAGATGTCTAACATCTGGTGGGGGGCCAATTCTCAGATGTAGGAATGCAGCCTTAGGAAATTTGGTCTGAAGGCTATAGCAAGCCCTGTGAATGCATCTCTAAGCTTCTTCCTATTGCACACTGCCCTTGGAGTGCATACAGTCAAGCGCAGTGCACTTAACATTGTCTGATACATCATGCAGACTTACTCCATCAGCTAGTAGCAGGCATGATATAGCCTTATATTCTAGCTTTTATTGCAAGCTGAGAATCCTGATGCTAATGTATCTGAGAATGACAAAATATATTGAATCCACAATTACATCTGCATCCCCTACCCAGTGACTTCCTGTTTTGGAGACACCCTGATTTCGGACTGACCCTGAATCAGGGCAAGAAGGATGAGAGCTATGGATGGAACTCTCCCTTGGTGGTGTTCATGCTTGATTGAGTGTCTCTCTCTTTTCCATGACTTTGGCTGTGGTAACTTGTAGAAGAATTTGGTGTCGTCATAACTGCATTACTGGCTTCTGATGGCCTAATCCAGAGACTCCATAGAAGCAGTGCTGATTGGGTACTTCTGTGGTTGCAGGTACTACAGGGGCCTGTTACACCGTTGAAGTTTTATTTGTATCCTGCTCAGGGGGAAGCTTTTATTATTGCATAGCTGGATAGTCTTCAATTATGGTCATTTCTGCCCCTTAAGAGAATCCAAAAACTCTGGCCCTGGATGACTAGATGAGGATGCAATGCAAAATTGCCACTTGGACCCTGCCACTCCTTTGCTATATGATAGCTACTGACATTTGATGGTGCCGTTTGCATGCCTGAGAATGCAAGTGTTACAGTGGACTGTAAACTTTGTGACTTTAGAGCTTCCACATGCTTGGGGACTAGTTACAGGTGCAAACCCCTGTCTCCAGGATGCTGGGTAGTGACAGGGTCACCAAGCATCTGGCTGTCCTACCTTTTTTTGCAGTAGAACCCATACTAAATCATATTACAGATGCTTAGCTTGTAGGCGGGGGAGATCACGTAGGCTCCCACAAAGTGCTGGGATTGTGGTCCCACATTCTTCCTGGTGAGAGGGCTTTGTATCATACAATTGCAATCTTAAATAATACTCTTGGTCATAAGGGCCTTAGAAAAATCTGCTGCTGGGACCTCTCTTAATCTGGTCAAGTAATAAGTCCATTGTGTGGTATCTAAACAAGCAGGGAGGGCACAAGATTACATCCCTGTGTAGGTGGACAGTACTTGCATGGCAAACAGCTTTCAGCAGACTTCCACAAAATGATTCATATCTAAGGGGAAATGAATAAGCTGACAAGTTCTGACCTATATCGTCAGTCCTTTCTCTGAGTCTTGAGTTTAAAGACAATGCTTTTTCTTTGTCTTTTGGAAGAATACTCCGCAGACTGACAGTTTCCCTATTCAGAAGACTGCAATCCTTCCCCTTCTGCATGCTCCAGCAGGATTGGAGGGAAGTTGTGGTAAATATGTTGTCTTTCATAGGATTGGGACATTCCTTTTCTTATTCTAACCAATCATGTTGTTGTAGCATCTTATAATAAAGTTCAGAGACAAAAAACACAAAAATTGAAATTTGGGAGAGATTTTTGCATTTGTAGATTTGAAGCCAATATCTGTTTAGGTCAGTGCTTTACACTTTCTTTTAGATTAGTTACTTATGAAGGTTGCACCCCCCCCCAACATCCCTTTGATGCTTGCTCCATGACCAATGTAGGTTTTTTTGCTTTTTTGTAAAGTTTTGCTTGGGCTTAGAGGTTCTGTTACTATTCGTTAGTGTGGGAGGACTTTTAGCCACATAGAACACTTCATTTCAATGGACTCTGTAGTGATTTGGTAAGTATTCTCTCTCTCTCTCTCTCTCTCTCTCTTGTCCGATTATTGACCCTTTCTCTAGCCATTTAGCGTAGGTATAATGCTTTTTACTGTTTTTGTATCATTGAAGGGAGTGTCTTTCAGCAATGAAGCAAGATTAACAGCAAAAATTATGTTTTAAAAAAATGCAGATGAGGTGACATCTGCCTCTTCCCTGAATGATTATGCTTTGCATGTTGTCTGTCTGACAGGGGAACATTGCAGAGCTGAATGTGATATTTTTGAAGGATTCACAAGCAACTCCTTTCGAGACAGGAGAAATAAGATGGGTTTAGTAGGGCCTTAGCCTCAACATTTTCTCTGACGTTTATCTCAACAGTATCGGTCATCAAGCCTGAACAGCCTGAAAGTAAGGGATGGCTCCAACCAAAGGAAAGCTAACAAGGACAAGGAACACAATAGGGAGAAAGAAAGCAGGGAACAAGAGCAGCGTGCCATGCTAGAAGACTGGCTGAAGCAATAAGATATTTTCAAGCATCTGAATAACGATTCTGTAGGCACAGGTTCTTCAGGAGTGACCAAGTTTCAAGATGGCACTGCATGAGCCTTTCTTATTCAAGTGTAGAGGAATTGTGCATGTGTGTGAGAGAGAAGTGTCTGAAATTGAAGTCTCGGACATAATGTCTTTATCTGGGTCAACTTCATCCAGGTTGCTTAGGTCCTGTTAAGCACTTTGTGTCAACTTTAAGAATGTAGTGGCAAAAGCTGTAGCACAGGTAGTCAGTAGGTGGCACAGTAGGTATTTATTTACTTTGTATTGTCCTCACCTTCTTTGGTTCCAGATATCTGTCAGCGTTTGTTCAAGCAGATTTAAGTATGGGCTCTTTCTGTAGTCCCTTTGAGGCCAAGCTATCAACTGCTGTTGCTAGAGTCAAAGTTGATAGGTTGACCAGTCTCAACAGGATACACACATTGTTGGAGCTCAGCACAAAGGAGTTGAAATAATCCTCATAGCCAATTGACAGGTCATAAGCTTCCTTGCCCTCAAGCCCTAGGACTTGGAGTTAATGGGTGGGAGCCAACTCATTTTTGGCTCAGTGCTCTGTTTACAGAGTTTGTCATTCCAGCCCTCTGAGTCAAGTGACTTCTTGGTCCCTGTGGTCAGGATTGGGACAGTAGGATCAGATTGACTGACCTGGTGGTCAGGATCAGTACCGTGGGGTTTGATTTGATTGTGGTGTTGACTTTAGTGCTGGTGGTTATTGTTCTCAGCACTGGGGTTTAGGCTTGTGCCTTAGGACCAATGCCAGCATGCACAACACTTGTGACAGGCATCTGCTCTTTGCAGTTGTGCACAGAGGTGTTTGCACAATGCTTGATCTAAACAATGGAAGCTGTGCCCAGGTACCACTGTACATAGCAGATCACTGGGACCAGAGAGCCACTGTAGGATGATTCTGCAACATCTGAAGAGATTCCTGGATTCTTGCTTCCTCTAACTTGGTTGCCTTTCACCCAGAGTGAGGAGGAAAGCACATAACCAAGTGGAGCCACTATAATTATCTGCTGTAGTCACCAACCCAGATGGTTCAGCCTTCCCTCAGTTGTCCTCTTAACTCCAGTTATGCAGAATTTTAGAACTGATGAAGCAAAAGGTGGAATGTCCACATAAAAACCCTGCTATCCACAATGAAACTTGCAGGAGGCATTCCAATTTCCTTAGTCATCCACTTGGCTGGTACCTGCCTTGATGTCATGATGCTTTTGGTAGTCAGTACAACATGAGAAACCAAGATTTTCCTTTTACAAGATGACCAGATAAGATCCTACAGACTCCCCACTGGACTGGACACATCTGTCAGAGACTTCCAAGTCTGATTCATAGTGTCAGATCCTACAGACTCCCCACTGGACTGGACACATCTGTCAGAGACTTCCAAGTCTGATTCATAGTGTCAGTGGCAGCCTTTAAAAAAAGACCTCTCACCACACACCCTGTTTTCCATCTACCTGTCAGTGATTTCAGAATAATGGACAAGGTAGGGAAGCAGTTTTGCATTGAGTGTGGTAAGTTATATTTTGCAGATGTTAGTGTCCCTTTGGTAGGTGACCAGTGGGATGATCCACACTGAGGGAATATTTGAAACCACAGCTGTCCGCCATAATGTTAGTCTCCATCCTCACCCTGCTTCTAGCCCATAACATATCAGATGGTATGGTAAGAGCAGAGAGTGCTGCACCTCACTAACTGTTTGGAAGATGATAATGTAATCTTCATGAATGCTCCTTAAATCACAATGTCCTGTTTGAGCCATCAGTGAAGCACTACTTGGAGAACTTTGAGGAGGAGTACAAACCCCTGTCAACTGTTGGTGTGTATTTTTAACCTCCATAATATACATTTTCAGAAACACAAAGGAGTCCACATCTGATGAGATTGGTGTGGCAAAATTCAAAATGAGAAGAGAGGTTCAGGAAGTAACTGAATACACAGCAGTAATTTCATAATGGCTGCCTGCTGGTTGAAGGCTTATTGTCTGTTATTCTAAAAGTGTCTTAGTTCTTTTTAATATGTGTAAATGCTGATCTCTTGCAATGCAAGTTTCCCTTAAAATACCCGTTCTGTCTAGACAGTTTTTTTAACTACTAGTGCATTTAGTTTGCGCATAGCTGAGCATTGCCAATCAAGTTCTCTGTCTTACTGACCTATTCAATATTTAAATTTCCCTCGCTCCTCCCTAGTAGACCAGTTGCCATGGCTATGCACTTCCTGACTCTCTCTGTGGCCAAACTGTGTTGGGTATTCTGAGGCATTGTAGCAATTACCTCATTTACATTGACAACCTGCATGTTCTTAATAAAACAGATAAAGTATTTGAGAGGTGTAAAATATACTTCAATGCTGGAGGCTAAACTCTCTCATACAGCCAAAACTAATCATATAGAGATTGTCAGTGACACTTGCACCTTGCCTACTGCACAGGATAAAGATCCTTCACATAAAACTACTTATGTTGATGCACTTAAAACACTAAGACCTCCTGCACAGCACAGTCAAAAAAGCGGTCCACAGCCATCACGTGAACACTCAGTAAAACACCACCCCACAGCTACACATAGTAACACTGTATCCAGTCCCTCTACTGCTAAGTACTTTAGGCAAACCAGTGCATAGCCAAATTTCCTGGTCATTGGTGATTCTATAGTGTGACACACTCATGTCCCTCTTACCAAACTGAGTAAGGAGAAAGTCACATTAGCTGCATTTCCGGGGGTAGGATCCATCAAGTCGCACAGACAGTCAGGTCATTGAACTACAGGTACCAGTATGACTCTATCATAGTTCATGTGGATGTCAATGACGTGGGACATACCTCCCTTGACAATATGAAGCGAGGCATGATCGAGCTCACTGATTGTGTCTCAGGCAGGTCTGAGCCTAGCACTGAGCAGCATACTACCTTCTCCAAGAATGATGTCATGTTACCAACAGAAAAGGATTGATTTTAACAATTGGCTTAGCTTGTGATTTCAGTCCAAGGGGGGTACAATATTTGATGACCTGGGATGACATAGTTGACTGACCTTGCTGCTTTGCCAGGGATTGTTTGCACTTATCCCATCTAGGCTTTTGGATATTGACAAAGAACTTTTCCACCCACATAGTGCCTTTTCTTAGGAAATGCGAAACTGATAAACCTCCTGACTTAACTGAACCTATGAAAGAATATCTGAAGGTGGTACTGCTCAGTGTTAGAAGTGTTAACAAGAAACTCCACTCCCTGGAGAGAGTAGACATCTGTGTAGTAACAGAGATATGGTTTAAAGTCATGGAGTGTAACCCAGCAGTGCAAGGTTATAATGCTTTTCTCACCATTAGATCAGCTACTGCACAAGAGGGAACTAAAGGTGGAGGAGTCTTAGCCTATACTAAAACTAACCTATCATCTCAACTACTTAAAGTGTATGACCCATTGAAACCTATGCAGCTCACAGGTCTCATACCCTCTTCTTGCAAGCTATAGGCCCCCCCTCCATGTTCCAGGAAGCTCATACTGCCTATGTCAATGAACTATATTCCCTAACTGTTCAACTGAATATGATATTCATAGAGGATCTCAACTACCCCTCTATAGATTGGGAATCCTATACCATTTCTAATGCACAAGCCCAGCGATTCCTAAACTTTAATACCAACATCCTAGAACAGTTGGTCCATTCTCTTACCAGGGGTACAAACATCCTCAGTCTTGCACTCGTGAACATGATGGGGCTGATGTTCCTTGCTGAATGTAATGTTTTTGCTTGACAGATCTGGCCATAAGGCAGTATTGCTTGAAATAAAAATTAAAACCAGTGAAACCAAAAACTTTTAGAAGCTTTTCCAAGGCTAAGCTCTCTGTACTAAGCAACACTTTGGCTAAATTCCAAGCACCCCCAAACCCAATAAACACCATAGAATACACTGAGCTAGTTACATTCATATTGATAGCTGTATAGATCAAGCTGTGCCCACTCATATTAAGAATAAGAAAAACTCAAAAAGACAAGCCACCCTGGTGGAATCACAGTATCTATTGGTTATACAGCAAAAGAAAAAAAAACATCTTGCCCAAGCATAGGAGGAACAAAGCCATACATACTAAAAGTCTCTGACCAGTCTAAATAAGCACCTAAGATGATTAATACTTCAGATGATAAATTTGAAGAAAAAATAGCTTCTCAGGCAAAGGACAACCACAAAGCTTTCTACAGCTATGCCCATAATCTCAAGGGAAATACGCAGCAATGTGCAGAACTTATTGTAAATGGCACCACTCACACTGAACCAGAGGCCATTACCACCCTTTTGGCTAACAGGTTCAGCTCAAATTTCTTCCTGTACCCCCACCAATAGTCCAAAGGAAATACCACATACCACAGTCCCCCAACCATTATTAGGGAACAGGTCATCGATGCACTTTCCAAGGCCAAGAACACTGCTTCAATGGACCCCGATAACATTCTGGGATGCCTAATAAATGGCCACTGGTCCACCTGAATCACTTTTCAACTGGAGACTGTATCCACAAAAAACCGGTAACACACTGGTGAAGCAAGGCAAACGGGTTCAAACAGAAGCACACCAGACGTACAGATTCCTTAACGCAAATTTATTTTAGTGCAAGTTAGGACAGCGTTTTCGCTACTCAAAAATGGTAGCTTCTTCAGTGTGAATGAATTCAAGAATAAAAACACACTTATAAAAAGCAGCGGAGTGTTTCGCTGGTTACATCACTTCCTAGCTGCATTTAATTTAATTTAATATTAAAGCGCTAGTATCACCAAAAAGGCTCAAACATGCGCTCTATTAGTATAAAAAGAAAAACCCGTTTGCCTTGCTTCACCACTTTTCAACTGGAGAGTAGTCTGGTTTTGTGCCCAAGGAATGGAAGATAGCTGCATTCATTCCGCTGTACAAAGGAGGTCCAACCACTGATCTGGCTAATTACAGGCCCATAAGTCTGACCAGCCTCATATGTAAGACCTTGGAAAGAATCATCATGGACATGATAAATGAGGACATAGGAAAGCTGCAAACACTGGACCCATCACAGTTCATCTTTGTTAAAGGAAGGAAATGTCTATCAAATCTGGTGGACATTTTTAAGGGGGTCACCAAAGCACTGGATTGAGCAAGACTGGGCACACAGTTTACCTTAACCTGGCCAAGGCTTTTGATACAGTATCCCAATCAGGCCAAGGCTTTTGGTACAGTATCCCAATCAGGCGTTATAGACAAGCTCACTAATTTATCCAACTGGCTTACTGATAGGGCCAGGAGGTCAAAATAGGTGAGGTCACCTCCACCAAGAGGCCAGCCACTAGTGGAGTCCCCCCAGGGCTCTGTACTGGCCCTTTACTTTTTGGCATCTATTTCTCTGAAAGGGTAGCAAATGCTGAAAGTTTATGGCTGATTAAGTTTGCAGATGGTTGCAAGCTGGGGATTATCGACTCCCCCTGAAGACACTAGGATTCTTCAAGAAGGGCCTGTCTCTGACTAGCAAACGGTGCCAAAGCCATGATCTTAAACTCAATGCTAAGAAATGCATAATTGTACCCTTTGGGAAGTCAGTCATCCCAGTTAATGTTGATAATACACCCCTAAGAGTTGATCAAGTGATCAGGGATCTGTGTACGCACATAGAAAGTAGCCTTACCTTTGACCACCATGTAGCCACAGGGGTGATGAAATCCTTTTATGTTGTGCAGCATATAAGTAAAGACATGGCATCTATGTCCAAAGATATAATTATCCCACTGTGCTCCACCTTTTCAGACCAAGCCTAGAGTACAATATGCCAATTGGTATGTAACTGACCAGGATTGCGCAACAATTAGAGTGACCTTAGACATTCCTTACAAAAAGAATATAAAGGGTAACAAAACTCTCTTATGCAGAGCACTTTAAAACCTTTTCCCTCTACTCAGTCTCCTGTAGATTACTGAGGGGAGATCTTTGCCAAGCTTAGAAGCAATTCACATACCCCATACTTATGAATCTCCTGCATATTTGTAAGTCAAACAGTGCCAGAAATACAAGGTCTAGGGATCTGAATTTTGACTGTGACTTAAGCGGAACTGGCTGAAGAGACAGATAAGTGGCCCAGAGACTGGCCCTCCTATAGTATAGGCTTACCATCTGTGTGACGCTGAGTTCCTGTTTGGATACAGGACATCATTATTCTTTTGGGAAAACTTGACTAGGCTTAGAGAGGCCCCCGGGTCATTAGTCAAGTAACAATCTATGAAACAGAAACTTTCAAATGAATTAGATTCCGGTTATTGGACAGTAACAAACTGAGTACCTAATATATGTACTATTTCATTCTGGAGATAAGGATTCCTAAGGTTGTTTGAGTAAAATATGAAAGTTGAGTGAGAGATGCCTGGTAGTAGGTGGGAAAGCTTCTATTTTTTTTTTGTTTGTTTGTTTTATAAACCTTACCTGTGAATCATAGGAAGAATGTATTTATTTATTTTGGGGACTGTGCATAGTGTTTAGAAACTCTCTTCACTAACCAGCCATGGCCAATCTGAAGATTTTTTTTTATTAATGCCCACAACATCTGGAGCCGAAGAGGACAATTTTCTTACCCCCAGATGAGAGCTGGTGTTTGTACATTGAACACGTGCTAGTGTTGCAGACTATGTTTGCTTGTAGAGGATGGGGCGACTGAGCAGAGTTCAGGCTAATCTTTCCATGTGACAGGCTTTCTTTTCTATCTGTACATAAACATAAATGTTCTCACTCCCTTTTAGCAACAAAATCTTTAACTTAGAATTATTGAACTGAGAATAGTAATTGAAAGGAAATTCCTCCTTGCAATGTTTTTAATAAATACTGTGTAGTGTTTTCTACTGGCAGAGAAACCAGTGCATTGTTTTTGCATACCCAGTTACTGGTATGTAAAATGACTATTATTAAGCATCACATCACTTCTGATGCTGTGCTCCTTCATGTTGCACCAAAAAAGAGGCTGTATTTGTAGATGTTGATTTTCCTCTTCAATTTACAACCATTTGTCAGAATTGAAATGTTCATCATCTTGACTGGAATGCGATAAATCAAAATCGACTAGAAATGTTTTAAGTCAGGTATTGTCAGCAGGAATGAAATGAACCAGTGTCTGCCTTGCTACTTTATGATATAATATTCCCTGTGTGTGGCAGTGCTTTAAAATAAGCTCTATGAAACACATTAACTCAAATGTAGGAAAATATTTTTTTTTTTCCTTTTAATAGCTGTGTGGCCTTTTTTGTGTCACACAGCAATAGATCATTTACCTTAATGTTATCTAAGTACCCTCTGTTCAGACTCTGGAGACTTCACATCACTCTGAGACATCAGATGAAAATGCCCGGCACATTAGTTATTTATGTCTGCTGATGTTTAATTATACCTGTTCTGTACATTCAGATACATTTATTGCACTTCAGCATTCATTCATTCACTAGTGTTCACTAAAGATGATGCAGGTTGTGTTAAGAAGACCAACTCCTGGGACAGATAAATCACATTTTCAAAGACAACAGATGGGATTTAATGTATAGAATACATTTGACATTAGCAATGTATATGATGGTGAATTATGTATTTAAAATGGAGAAACTGTGTGCTTGAACATATAATATACAAAAATAAACAAGATGGCTGGTCATGTAAATTTTTTTTTTTTTTGGTTTAGGAAGTAATTCTTTATATTCTGTTATCACTGTGTCTTTTCAGAATTTAGCAAACCCAAAGAACAAGTGTTCTATATGTCTGTCTTGTCATTTTGTTTTTCTCTGTATTTTGTGTTTGCCTGTGCAATGTAGCCTTTACAAAATTATCTCTGTCTGTCTTACTGTCAAATTTTGCATTGCTTTTAAACAGCGTCTGCAAAACTCTTAACACTCAAGTTATTTTTTTTTATTTGAGATTTGATTTTTATGAGAAAAAGGGGGGACCAGTAAAGGAAGCAGAAGGGGACTATAAAGGGACAAATGGACATACTAAATTAAATCCACCAGCTACTGTCTAGAGATGCCTTGTTGGTGAAATTTCCCACTATAAACAGTGTGTCCTTTTAATGGAACCAAACTTTTAAATTTAGTATGGCATACTAAATTAAACATAGATGCCATTCTTAAATGAGACATCTAATAGGGAAATTTACTGATTTTCAAAGTGATATCAAGTCCTATTAGAAAAGGTCGTATGAAAGTTATAAGAAATATATAAAAATTCTCATTGTGCTTTAAAAGAAAAGTACTTGTTTTGTCAAAAATGCTTTAAATGTATATTTATTTTACATTTGTTGACCGGGAGTGTCCAACTGGATTACAAGTGCATTTAAAGTGGAGGCCCGGAGAGAAAAGCTCCAAGAGAAAAATTTTTTTTTACAAAACAGTTTTAAGGACATACCTTTGACATACAATTTCCATAGAAGAGACTTTGACATAAATATTAACTAACAGATAGGATACATTCGTTCTCTACAATATAATACATTTTAGAAGATATTCCTAAGTTTAGGATTCCTGTGATAGATTTGCTATCAGAGTAAAAGCAGAGAGACTTAGAATAAGGCTCCAAGAGAGCAGATGATGCTAACTATAGTTGAGAAGGATAACAAATTGATTCACTATATGTCTTCGCCTGGTTTTAGTTGCTTATGAAGAGCTCAACATTGCTGGGGTAGTTTTCCCTAACTCCTGGAGAGATGGGATGAGCAGTAGATTCAGTCCTAAGTGGGTGCAGTACTATGATTGGCTGGTTGGCTTAGCAGAGTTACTTAAGTTAGGTGAAGTGTTCTAATGAGACATTAGCCGGGGGGGATACAGGAGCACAGTCGATTATTCAAAAAGTGAGTTTTAACAAGTTTCTTGAACTGTGATGGGGATTTGTTGTCAGTTATGTGCGCAGGATGGGAGTTCCAGATTTTTGTTCTGCAGTGGCTGTAGACAGATTTACCAGCTTCATTGTTATATTTGGTTACTTTGAGGAGGTTTTGTGTGCTAGACCTCAAGGGCCCGGCGGTTGTATAGGGCTGCAAAAGATTTTGTAGAGCTGGGGTGTTTTCAGAGTTATGTATTATTTTGTGGGCTACTGATAGTTGATTGAGTTGAAGTAGTAGTGGTAGTTCTAACCAATTGAGTTTTTTAGGCATTCACAGTGATGTCTTCTGATGGGAGAGGTTGTGGCGAATTTGGCTATCTTATTATAACAACTATCAAGTTTGTTTAGGTTGGATTTGCGGAGATTTGTAAGCACAGCGGAGGCATATAAAGTAGGGTGGATAGTAGGTGAGTCCTCACTATTGTAGTTTTGGAGTCAGTGAGGAATTTTTTTTATTGCGATACAGTAGGCCAAGTTTTTTATGTATTTTGTTATGGTTATAGAAATATGTAGGTCAAATCTAAGGTGATTATCTATTTCAACCCCTAAGATTCTGGTATGATTTGTGGGGGTGATTGTGGTTTTGTTAAAGTAGGAGATGAAGAAAGAATTAGTGGGAGGTGTGGCTCTGTGGGAGCTAAAGAGTACTAACTTTGTTTTACTTGGGTTCAGAATGAGCCTTTGGTTTGTAATCCAAGTTTCTGCTAGGGGAAAGCATTCTTGTGTTAGGGAGTGAAGGATGTCAATTGATTTGGCTGCGCATATTATGGTGGTATCATCTGCATATTGCACTATTGAGGCTTTAGGAATACTGTTTGGGAGCTGATTGGTGACAAGGGTAAAAAGAAGTGACCCCAGGATGGAGCCTTGGGGTACTCCTAGGGAGACTGGTAGGGAGGGGGAGAGTTGGTTTTACCACATAACAGCTTGTTTCCTTCCCTCTAGGTAGTTTTTGAACCAGGAGATGGCAAGAGTGCTAAGGTTTAGAGTTGCTAGTGAAAGAAGGTGTTTATTGTGGTTAACCATATCGAATGCTTTGGACAAGTCAAGGAAGGTGGCAGAAACAAGCAGTCCATTGTTTCTGTGAGTATTGACAGTGTTGGTGAATTCAGTGCGGTGGAGGTGCTATGGAAGGGCCTAAAGCCATGTTGTGTTGCTATTAGATTATTTTCTAGGAGATGTTTCATTACTTGCTTGTGTATTACCCTCTCTAAAATTTTAGATAAAGGGGGTAGTATGGCTATAGGGCGGTAGTTATTGAGTTCCAGGGAGGTTCCCCCCTTTATGTAGAGATATGATATGTGATATTTTCCATAGCTTGGGTACTATACACTTGGAGATGGATCTGTTAATTAGGATGGAGACAGGATATGATATGGCTTCTGCAGCCAGGTGGAGGTATTCAGCGGGTAATTTATCTGCAGCTAGAGACGTTGGTTTGAGCTTGCAGAGTAGTTTTTCAATGGATTTGGTTGGTTCTGGGAGGAAGCTGAACTTGGGGCAATTGTTAGTTGGGGGTGAGGGGGTGGATTTGCAGGGGTAGGGATGTTGTTATAGGGTTGGTTGTTTGCAAGGGTCTGGATGGTTTCTGTAAAGTATTTATTAAATTGAGTAGGGATGTCTTCTTGGTTGTTACCTATTTTTCGGGTTGGGGTAGTTGTTTTACCTGGTTGTAGAATAGAGTTAATTGCTGCCCAAACTTTTTGTGGGTTGTTCCTGTGCTTATCCTGTAACTTTTGGTAGTAAGATGTTTTGTCTGTTTTGGTGAGGTTTTTGGCTTTGTTACGTAGTTCAACTTATATTTGTTCGTTCAATTGGGATTTACTGTTAAGGTAGTTGGTCCGGGCCCTGTTTCTTTTTTTGAGGAGGTATTTTGTGTCTGGGGTTAACCAGGGGGCATATTTAGGTTTAATTCTTGTTGGTCTGGAGGGGGCATGATGGTTAAGTGTGTTTAAGAAGGTAGTATTGAAATATAGTACAGCTTCATCAAGAGGTAGGTTTTTAGGGGGGGTCCAGTTGCACATTTTTAGGGCGTTTATTAAGTTGCAGAGGTTGAAGTGTTTTTTTTGTTTCTAATTAGGCACGTAGATATTTGGGTCAGTTGTGGTGATTTTGATCTGAGTGAGAATGTGGCTTGGTGGTCACTCAGGGTGTCTGGTAGACACCCTGCTAGGGATATCAGTGATGGGTGGGATACGAGTATCCAATCTAGAGTGGATTGGTGTTTGTTTCTCTTGTCTGTTCTTGTGGGGGAAGCGATGAGTTGGGTTAGGCCATGAAGGTTAATATGGGAGAGCGGGTTATGACTGGAACAGTTTTGCCAGTTAGTATTAAGGTCTCCTAATATTATGCTTTCCTGGGGGAGGGAGTTAGATATCCATTCTAGGAGTTTTTCTGTAATGGGGATATTGTTGCCTGGGGGATGTAGCATCCTATGATGTTGAAGTGTTTACTATCATTAAGTTTTGGTTTTGTTAGAGAGTGAGTTCAACTTTATCAAGGTCTGGGGTTATGTCTACTTCCTCAAGGATGAGATGAGATTTATGCACTATAGCAACACCCCCCCTTTTTTTTACCTATTCTATCACTATGAATTATTTTGTAACCTGGTGGAGTGATTTCATTGTTATGGTTGCCTTGTTTAAGCCAAGTCTCTGTTAGTATGACTGTCTCAGGTTAATAAAAGGAGAGTAGTGCATGAAGGTTGTGGACTTTGTTTAGTATACTTCTGACATTCAAATTTAAAATGAGCATGGATATGTCTTGGCGGAGTAGGGTGTCATTCAGGTTGCAGGTTGGGGCTCCTAAATGTTGTGGGCCTAAGTTTGGGTGTATATCACCGCAGTTAACGAGTTAGGTTCTGAGGTAAAAATAGAGTTTGAGTAGTTTGTTTAGGGTCTTAAAATTCTTTATTGTTTAGGGTCTTAAAGTTCTTTATAGTTGTTTTGGACTTGTAGTGTGATGGCTGTAATCTGTGTGCATAGTGGTGAATAAAGAAGGTTTGCTAGTGATATGGGACTAGTTGAGTAAAAGGGTGTGTTGTAATAATGTTAGTGGAAGTAGTTTTTCTTGGTATGTGGATAAAATTAAGTTGTTTTTGGTGGTTGGTGATAGAAGTTAGCAGTGGGAGGGTGGATACACCTAGGAATAATAGTAAGAGGTGTATGTTTGTGGGCGTGGGTAGTTTGGGCATGGTTTGGTTGGGTTTGGTCATGAGTGAGAGATCTGCTTGGGATGGGGTGGGTGTGGTGGATGATGAGTGGTGTTTGTGATTGTAAGGTAGTTAGATGGAAGACTCTGCTTTACAGGATGTAGAATAGTGGAAGAGAAGGAAATGGGTACAGGGGTGGGGCAGATTCAGTGATTGGTGATTAACATGAAGGGACTGGCTAAGTTTAGTTGATGTGTAGCACTAGTGGGGGCGGGTGGAAATAGGGGGCAGGGAGGGGAGCTGAGTGAGCCCGAGCACAGTGGGACTAACACTAACTCCAGTTATATCCCTGGGCTTACTTGTTTCTTTTCTTTTTACACCAAATGTATCTTTTCACTTGTTTCTGTTTACACCAAATGTGTCTGTTTGGCTGTATTGTACTAGTTTAATTTACTTGTACTTATGCAGTCACACTGAAAAGGATCTGGTGAAGCTTTCTCACCAGAAGCAGGCCAAAAGATAAATTTCAAAATGGCGCCGCTCAAAGAGACCCACTAATATAGACTAGTTAATGTGCATGGGGAGGAGGGAGTTAGAGGAGGGAGATACAAAATGGGGGGAGGTATAACCAGAAAAAGCAGGTAGGATCTGGCCTGCCTCCTCACAGAAGACTGCAAAGAAGAGCAATCAGCAAAAGAATTGGAAGTCTTGTAGCTGCAATGTAAGTGTAAGCAAGGAAGAGGTAGAAGCATGAAATTAGGAGTGTAAGCAGTTTTAGAAACACTACTTTATGGCCTTGGTGTGCAAGTAATACAAAGGAAGGTAAATCTATCTGGGGGACAAAATACACCAAGTAAATGGTACTTGCCTTACTTTACAAGTATTCAGTGTGGAGGCAGATCTATTTGGGACGAGCTACATCAAGTATGTTGTTAAGTTATGCCACCCAGTGGAATTATCCAACAGTGGCAATAGACAAAAGCTGTAGTTGCCTGGGGGGGGGCTTGCAGGTGTGCACGCTGGCCAAAACAATGTTTAAAAATAACTAGTAAAAGTAACAAATCTGCTGTAAAAGGAAATGTAAATAACCAGTCACAATGTTTAAAACATAACTGTTAAGGACCACATCGGCTAATAACAAGAACTGTAAATATCCAGTCACCTATGCAGACTTGTCTGGTAGGTATACTTATTAAAAAGTGTTATACTTGGCTTGCAATAACTGTAGGGAGAAACCTGACCGTAGCAGTGGTTTTATCTGGCAATGTTGCAGTTGCTTGGTGGGGAGGAACCCGAGCTTCGATGATGCAGGTAGACCAAGTGTGCTGTAAAAAAAGAGAGAACAAGTGATGTTAGGAATATGGGCTAGTAATTATGAAGTTCACAACACCTCAGTTATGGTAAACTAAGTGGAGTGAGTTGCAAGCTGACTGAGTGTGGATGTGTGTTGTTAGGAGAGGTATAAAGGAACCTAGAGAGGCTGTAAGGGGACCTGTGGTGTCTGCAGAAGGAGCGTGCAACGACTGAGATAGATAGAAGTTCAACAGACCATAAATGTACTGAGTGCTGACCTCAGGGCTTGTAGTGGATTTGATAACGGGTAGAAATCATATTATAGTAACAGTAAAACACATACTTATGCAGTCAACTTTCCTCAAAATAACAGTGCAGTAGGCAGTAATTGCTTAGAACACATTTGAGGATAGCATAGAACACTCGCTTATGCAGGGTGTAATAAGTAATACAGACTAAAACAGTTCAATAGAGGCCAAAGATGCTTGCCTGCTGCCAACAGGGAACAAGAATTTCTCTCTCTGGCAACTTAGAACACTGCTTAGGTAAATGGAATATGTGCAGTTGCAGCTTCTGCAAGTAACTAGGGAACTAGAGAGTTATTTGATAACTCAAACTCTATATGTAATAATTTATGGTAGATTTGTTTAAAAAGCCTTTGCCTGGCCAAGGGCACAGTTTTCCTAAGATTTGCTAAATGCACCGTCTTCTGTAAAACTCTCATTCTTTTGTCTGTTTTCACATGCATCTTTAAACTTGGTAAATTCACATGATGCATCATATACCAAAGATACTGTTATAATCTATTAAAGAAAATTGTAACATATATTGAGCAGGGTCTCCATCTAAACCATTTTCGTGTGAGTTCTGAGCATGGGTGGACTAGTGTATGAGGACAGACTTAAGTTGGGCATGTATTCCTTAGAACAAAGATGAAAAACTGGATTTGATTAAGACACATTGTATTAATTCAGCACAAGTAGGAGACGTGGAGCTGAAGAGGAAAGTCCAAGACAGAATGTTACGTTTAGCAGTTAGAAGGGAATTTGCATGGGTTTAGCTGTAATAGCTGGAGGAGCTTGTTAAGCTACTTATTGTCCAAAATTAGCTTCTTTCTATGTTTTATGTTCACTTGTACATCACTGTTATTTTCTGCAGGGTCAGTTTTGCCCCTGTACCTGCCAATCAATAAGCCTCCCCTTGATCAGACATATAATGTTTGAGGGAGGCTGTCCTTCAGGTAGCCATGATGATGCTTTGTGCTTGTGCCAGTATCCCGCTAACCAGAGCTTATTCCCCCTTTTTTTTTTGGCTAAACCCTACTTGTGATGATGACATAATCTTTTACAAAACCAGAAGGGTTTCTTAAGCTCCCAGTCCATTCATGTGCACACCCCTCCATGTGTTGACAGAGTACTCCCACATTGCCCTAGCTACAGAAACTTTCCACATACTGATGGGCCCCCATTCCTTGACCAAAGCCTTGTCATCAGGGCCCCCACTCTTTGACCAAACGCTTGTCTTCAGATCAGTGACACTAACTGGGCAGAAACCATCATCTTTTGCCCCTCATCCCTGTACCATCAAGCAGCCAGGCCACTAGTCAATGTCTGGTCACTTGGGATTTAGTCAGAGTTTTACCCCTGGCATTTTTGATTTGTGGATGAGTCTAGGGCATTTGAATTGTGTTTGGGATGTTGTAGTTTTGAAAACCTGCTAAACAATTTTTGTGTGTGCTGGGGAGATATTGTTGCTGCTTTTTCTAACATCGGCCAGACATTCCAATAACAGTGTCCATCACTGATAGATACAGATCTGGACAGGTACAGTAATAAAACTATCTTTCAGTACCGTTCTAAAGTGTATACAAGAAGGGTCTGAGAGTTCAAAACAGGAAAAATACACTTCAGAGTCATGTTAAGGCCCTTTATGAAAGAGCTTTCTCTTTAGACTCCATCTACTTCCCAGTAGCTGTTCAAAAATATACTTTTCATGCACTATTTGCCTGCTTAAATATAGGTTTCAAATGTAAAATGTACTTGAAAGAGAGAAAATGAGATCATCTGTTTAATGGAGTTAAGCTGAGAAGTGGCTATATTTATTCTAATGACAGAAAGATAAAGCTCTAAAGCAGAGATACCAAATTAATTTGTCAGTCACAAGACAGAAGCTAATTTTGTAATCAGGAACACCAAACTACTTAGTGAGCTTATTGGTCCTGTAGTATAAGGTAGGTACCTATGATGATAATGGCTTTAGTATCTAGTAGTAGTAGCTGCCATACCTGAGGTCCAACTAAGGATAGAGGAGGACATAGCTTTGTTCTGCTTCCTTTTCAGGAGACATTGCCTATGTTGTCAATTAAAATTGCAAGAATATTCCGTAAAGAAACTGGGAGAACTGCAATGGGAGGTGCATATTTGAATTGAGGGGCTGCATCTTTCAGTGATGCAGTCTTAGGTAATTCTGTGTTTGATGCCAACCATGGCAAATGCTTACACATCTCTCTGATATAGGGGTTGTAGGAGTAAGGCTAAGTAAATACTGCCAGACTTCTAGTATGACAATGGTATTGCTTGTGATGCCCCCCCCCCCCGATGAATAAATAGGTCAGAAAGGGATTATAAGCAGAATGATGATGCCAGATGTTCACTTTGTCTCACAAAAGTCTAGACACAAAAGAAATAAGTAAAAACATTTTAATAAAAAATGGACACAAATGTTAAATATGAACAAAGAACAACTGCCAAACCACAGTAAAGAGAATGGAATCCAGTAATAGAGTAATAGAAAGACAGTAATAAATGCAATGATTTTCACATTATGGTTAGTAAATATATGATGTGATTTGCATACCAAATAGACAAAATGTTACTTTTATGGTATGTTTAAGATCCCCTGGTCATCCAAACTAAGTAAAGAGGAGACAGTTTGTAAGTAGATATCCTCCAAGAACTATCTAAAATAATATGGAAGTTCAGGAACACAAACAGAAATTGTAAACACTATCCAATACTGTATTAGCAATAGAGTAGACCAAAAACCAGTCCCTTTTTAGTTAATTTTGTCACCTGTTAACCAGGTAACTGGGATGACAGTCATGACCTAGACTATAGGCAAACAATATGAAATTATACATGCACAAACATTGGACTGGTCCAAAGGCTCCTTTCAGTCATAATTTGGACCACAGGCAAAAAAATAAATAAATAAATAAAATGCCACCAAGACCACTGATCAAAGAAGTATGCAAATGTAATGAAACACTTAGCGCCTCAGCTTACACAGCCTTCCAAGAGTAAAAACACTGCAAAATACTGTTTGCTTATATACAGCATATTGCACAAAACATTTAATCAATTAAGCATACAATTCAAATCACATATTTCCAATTACATTCTTTGTTGAGTCCCTGAGGCTCTAAAGTACCATACTTTAAAATCAGCAGAGTTTCTTTTTTCAAGAGTTTGTTTTTTAAAGACACACATTCACCTATGCCAACTTGCAATTGTTTCCAAGACACAACCCCTAAGAGAATCAGGGTTAGAGTTGTGTGCTCTCAAAAAATGACTCCCAAGGGGACTCTGTAATTTTTTTTATTTTTTATGTCCCTAATATGTTCCTGCAACCAGACCCTAAAACTCCTGTAAGTTTCCCCTGTGTAAAACTTCTTGCATCTGCATCTCAACACATACACTAACCCCTCTGTATTACAACTGTATTTGTGCCTAGCTATAAACTTGATGCCATTAATATAGGGAAAACAGCTTACTACATATTGACAGATGGAACAACCATCACATGGAACAGTGCCTTTATTTATGCTTAAGCTCTGACTGACATTAGCATCTGGTAAACAAAATTGGTTATGTACCAGAATGTCAGACACATTCCTAGCTCTTTCATATGCAATACTCACAAAATCCGGTAGTATAGAATTCAAAATTGTATCCCTTAGGAGCATAGACCACAAGCTACGTGTTTTTTTAACTATTTCCTCAGTTTATAACATTATAAGTTGTCACTAAGAAAACTTTCTTCTGCTCTCCATTGTTCACAGCTGCATTGGTAGACTGATTTCCACCAATACAAACATTATATTTTCCACTAGCACCGACATAATGAGAATCTCCCTGAGAGTTAACAGAATACCTCATCTATAATTTTTTGTTTTGCTTCCCTGACATACTGGACATCATAACCTCTTCTAATAAACATTTTTTCTGCTTCAGCTATCTCTAAATTAAACCTCATATCAAGGCTACATAGCCTATGAATTCGTAAGAATTCATTACAGGTCAGTACCTTGACCAAATGTTTGGGGTGACAACTCTTCCCATATAAAAATACATTTCTATGTTCAAATTTCCTATGGAGACTAATAGTAAATCCATCTAGGTTTATATCCAAAAAAAATAACTTGTGGGCCAAGCTGCATACCATCAAAGCTTAAGCCCATAGTATTAGCTTGTAAATCATTAACAAACCCAAGGGCCTCTGTCTGGCTTCCTTGACATAAAAAAATAAGATCATCAATAAATCTAAAACATAAAATAACCTTAGATCTGAAAAAAATCCTGTCTGTAAATAAAATCATCTTCAAGTTTAGCCATGACTAAATTGGCATACAGGGGTGAAAGCCCCTCCCATGGCAGTGCCCTGCAACTGCTGGAAAATGTGTCCACTGAACATAAAAAAAAATGTTTTTTTAAACAAAACATAACTAAATCTATCAAAAAATTAGACATAGGGGAGTCCCCCCAAAAATCGAACAAAGCACGTGTCCCTATTTCATGCTTAATATTAGTATATAGACTTTTGACATCCAAACAGAGCCAAAACATGTCCATATTCCAAACTTTACCCTTTATTTTCTTCAGAAAGTCCTGGCTGTCCCTGATATAGGAGGCTGTACTCATAATATATTTCTTAAGATGTTCATGTAACAACACACTTATATTCTTCAAAAAATACCTCTATGGCAGATACTATAGGTCGACCACTAAGGTTAGTTAAACTTTTGTATGTTTTAGGTAAGCAGTAAAAAACTGCCATAGAGCAGTTTCCCACTCCAAACTTCTTTTCCACATCCATAGAAGTGAAATACCCCAACCTTAGGCCTTTGTCTAACAAAAGTTGGTACCGCTTAATAGCTTCAAAGTAATCAGAAACATCACATTTTCTATAAATTTCCACATTATTAAATGTTTGTAACACATCTCTAAGTATTGTGTGAAGTGCATGATTACTATCTGGTTGCCCTTGTCAGATGGTTTAACCACCCATCTTCTGTCATTACCAAATTCCAATAGGGCTAGCCATTGCTGCTTAGTTAAGTTAAAACATATGTTAGACTTACTCTCTGTACAGGACCAGTACATTTTTTCAACCTCAAAATTATGAGAAGCAAAAAATCTCTGCAACGTATTATTTAGAAAAGGTGGAATAAAAGAGCTTTTAACAGAGATAGCATCAGTATTCAGTTGGCAATAGGCATTAAAATCATCCTCAAACAAATCTTCCCGAGATGACAAGCATGAGTAAAAAGAATCCTCATCACTACTTGCATAACAGTCATTAAACACAACCCCTTCCTCTTGTTTAAAGTAGTACATTAAATGCAATTTTGTACTAAAAGAAAAGACTGCACTTTTAAGTACATGTAATCTCGGTAAGGCAGTTGGTATAAATTTGAGATCAAGACATAACCACATCAGAAATTTCATGTTTGGACAAATTTAACACATGTAAATTGTCACAAACTACATTAATACCAATGTTTTTTCTTGTTGTACTGTCCCTTCTTGTTATAGTTCTTTTGCTGGCTCCGTTTTCTGTTGTTAAAGTCTGTTCTAACAGAACTGGAACTCCGAAAACAGTTCTGCATGCCTTGCGGATTTTGTGCTTTAGGCAAAGCTGGAAACTGCTCCACACTCCCCTGAGCTGCAGCACTCAAATCTCCCTCTTCAGAAGCAGCAAAAAAAAACTGGGGAAGAAGCAGTAACATTTTTGCCCCAGCTGACGTCATTACTGCCATTATTACTTCTGCTTCTAGATGAAAAAGATTTGTTAGTTTTATCAAGACTATAATCTTTAATGTCTCTGTTAATTTTATAGCTTTTACGCTCTACTAGTAATTCTTCAGAGTCCATAAATCTGCCATTAATTTCTTCCAGCATACTAGTCAGTTTAACAGATGTTAAAAGTTTATCAAGTTCAACACTCACCATTCTGATTTCTTCTTTAAGCCTTCGCTTCTTTAACTCATCCCTCTCAATTAGGATGCGTATCCATTCTGTGGAGCACTGGTGAGCTGCCTGTACCCATCTTTTTCAAAAGACCATATCCTCAGCATTCTCCTCCTCAAAGGGGGTTATAGGTGCTTTGTATGCTCGGAGACCTCTCAGGGTAATATTCAGCTGCACATACCACTGAAGGCAAAGAATATTAATATGTGTACTAGCCTCCTTCTGCAACAGATTCTCCAGCTTCTCCCTCAGATTTACAGCCTCTGCTGATAAAGCAGTCACAGTAGAGAGCCCAAAGTTTGAAAAGGGTTCACAAAATGACGTTCTCGTTCCCCCATAAAGCGCTCCCAAACAGTATCCATGGCTGGACCCTGAACAGCCGCTTCAAGTGTAGCCGAATTACCAGTCCCAGGCACATTAAAAGTACCAGCTGTTTCTAAATTTCTAGAGCATCTCTCATTTAGTTGTAAAACACACTGCTGAATAGTCCTTTGACTGCCATCAATAGTAGCATCCCTAAAGGGACGTGGCACATCATTTGCAGGATCAGTGGCCATACAAATAGCAAATACAACTTAAAAAAACAAAAAAATAAAATATTAAAATACCACCAAGACCACCGATCCAAGAAGTAAGTGAATTTAATGAAAAAAAATGTAATGATGAATAATAAATATGTAACTTAAAAGCTAACATTCACATATTAAAAAGGTAAATGATTTTCAACATGTAATTATTCACAGATTGACAAAATTGAGTTTGGAATTGGAGTATTTGGAGGAAAAAACAAGGAAAAAGTGGAATTATCCAACAGTGAGAACATGCTTCCTTTAATTAATTATAGCAAATAATTATGTTGGTATATTTCTAGCAGAGTAACTTGCAAATTATTGTTACAGAAGGAGAAGTAGCTCCTGCAGTGACTGGAAGGCTGTTTGTTGAATTAAAGGGAAGGTAGTAGTATGTTTCATAGTCCACAAGATATTGATATCTAATATACAGGTGTGCATGTGTACAAACACAAACCATGTGTGTATCTGTATCATACTACATAAGCAAATACAAAGGGAAGTATTGGTGAGGTGGCAAAAATCTCAGACCATACTCAGAATAAGAATGTTGGCACTTTATTCAAGTAACATTTTAGGACCCTTTTCAACATCATCCTGTGGCAACATAAAACCAGTCACTCGCTATTTAAAAGTTTATTTCTAATCTAATTATAAATTCTTATGAAAACGTTTGTTGCATACATATATATATTTAAAAATATTTGAGCATGCATTTGCATTATTAACTTATTACACTTAAACCATTCAGTCCATGGAGGCTGCTAATAAAATCTATGAATATAATTCACATCTATCTAGATATAAATTCAAATTACCCATTTCTTCAAAAGTAACTTTTTCCAAAAAATTTCAAAAACACTGCAAATCCTAAAATACCTATATAAGGTATTATCTTTGTTCTATTTTCATTGTATTTATATGATCTAAATTTGACACTGAGTTATTGCTTGTCACCATGGATGTGAAAAACCTTTTCACTTGCATCCTGAATGATCTAGGGCTTCAAGCCATTAGAGAGATACTAGTTACGTTGTCCCAATATAGTAATAACAGACAAATTTTGATTAACTACTTACTAGAATTAGTACTTAATAACAATATTTTTTATATCAGAATCAACATTATTTGCAGAAATGGGGGGTTGCCATGGGCACCCCCTGTGCAAATAGTTACGCTAATCTTGTAGTTCATAACTGGGAGCATAACCATTTATTTAAACATGCAGAATTTAGTAGAATAAAATTATATAAGAGATTCGTGGATGATGTTCTTTTTGTCTGGGAAGGCACAGAGGCAGATTGCATTAACTTTATCAAAGAACTAGATACTACTACTTCTTTCCTAAGGTTCACGGCTGAGACTTCTCATTATCAGGTACATTATCTAGATTTGACACTGGAGTTTAGTGGAAACAAGATTGTTACTTCACTATATAGGAAACCAACTTGGAGGAACACGTTACTCCGTTTTGAAAGCATGCATCCCAGGTTCACTTTTAAGGGGATTATATCCAGTCAAATGCATAGAGTATCAAGGATATGTAGTGAGAGTAATAATTTACAATCAGAACTTAATGAACTTGAGGTTTTGTTTAGAGAGAGAGGTTATCCTACCAAGTTAATTACTGAATGTAAACAGAAAATTATTAGAAAAATGAATACTGGACCCCATGATTTAGATGATCATGTGAGGAACATCTCTAAACAGAATACAAATAATAAAGGGAAATTCACTGATAAGTTGAGTTATGTTACTAAATATACTAGTGATGTTACCAATCTCAATAAAATTATTAACAGGAATTGGAATGTTCTAATAATGGACCCATTTACTAAAACTATAGTGGGCGATTACCCTAGGTTTAGTTACAGGACTTGCAATAATTTAAAACAGCTCCTCTGTCTGGAGAGGACTCCTCAATATAATAATGGAGCAAGCGATGTACAGGGTACTTTTCCATGTGGCCATTGTCATATGTGCCCATATATATCTAAGAATATCAGTTTTTTACATCCAGAAGGGTTTTTTACTTTTATACCAAGATTTTATAGTGATTGTAACAGTGTCAATTTAATTTATTTAGCTACTTGTGACAATTGTGAAGTATTTTATGTAGGCCTAACCAAGAGGAGACTTCATGACAGGATTTACAATCACTGTTACGATATCAAGAAAGGGCATGAGTGTAACGCCCTAGCCAAGCACATCATTGAATATAAAACTCACACTTTTAGTTTTAAAGTTTTGGAGATAATGGCTTTAAACCACAGAGAAGGTGATAATACCAATCAGTTGGCCATCAAAGAACTGAAATGGATTCTTACTCTGAAAGCCCATATTTATCCTGACATCAATCAATCTGTATCTGTTAAACCCATTCTAAATAGCAGGAAATTATAATAAGTATTTTTATAGGTTTTACATCCACATGTTTATTCAGTATATTCAGGCTGATCGTTCTATTTTCTTCCTTTCTTGGTTTTTTCATTTGATATATATACATCTTTTTGATTTAGTAGGTTATTATTAGCCTCCCTTCATGCACTTGTGTTTTAATAAAAGTTCATATTATTTATTTTATAGATGAAATGAATTCATTTATGAGTGTATATATATATATATATATATATATATATATATATATATATATATATATATATATATATTGTGAGGGATTGATAATATATATGTTTTCACATGTATGCTTATATATGTATACATGTTTTATACATATATTTTTCTCCTATTCATAATGGTTGTATATACATCTTTTACATATTTATTATATTTATATATAAATAGGTCCACATAGGTAATGAATTTATACACACTTTTTCATATATATTTTCTCATATATTAATAGCCTCCAATAATATATTAAGTAATTTATTTTTATATTTATTATATTACATATAAACACGTAGATTCATGCTCTATTTACTCAATAGATGTTTTAAAATAGTTAGTTATCATGGTTTACGAGCTTTTTTAAATTTTCAATTTTCGTGCATATACTTGTTTTTATAGTTTACCCTGAACACGTTTTGATTAATATATAATTTTATGTGAAATTTTTGACTAATTTTGGGACTCTGACCATGAACACGCGTAGATGTGTAAAAAGATCATGGTAATTTTTGTACCTCATTCTGTGTTTAGTTTGGCCAGTTCAGCTTTGTTTCGTATTCTGTTTTGGATATATATAATTATTTTATTTAGCAATACATTAACTGCGGTATATGTAGCTTTTTAATGCAGTGTTTTGCAGCTATGTAGCTTTTATTCTCAGTGAACCTGCTGCTTCTCTCTCCATATATTTTTATATTAAAAAATTTTTTACACTATGCACTACCAAAGCATAATATTTTCATGGGATACATTGCGTATATTGATATATTTCTTGTATTTTGATCCTATACTTTGATTTGAACCTGGAAATGGATTTCAGTTAGCAAGTAGACTAATAGAATTTCTACGTAAAATATGTTCGTAACGTTGTATCTCACATATCCTGTATAAAAAATGTTTCCTAGGAAATATCTTGCCTTCACCAATTCATTTGGTTTTTACTCTAATGAAGGTTTGAGTAATAGTTTTTAGTTACATGATTTATTATACATTGGGACATGTGGATTGGTTTTATATAATATGGTGACAAATATTTTTGAAGCCTTGTTTCAATTAGAATTTTCCTATACAAGTTGGTGATAAGTTTCACTAGAACTCCCGACTATCCTAGATGCTATAGGTCCGGTAGATTTTTATCTGAGATGTTCAAATGTATTTTTTTCTGAGATGTTCAAATGTATTTTTCACTTGACTTGAATTATACTTTTGGAAAAAGCGGCATCAGATTTATATACACAACAGTTACATTTTATATTATATTATGTGTAATAATAGCGCTATTCCATCAAGTAATGAATACTTAACACAATGGTTTAATATGAACAAACAGGTTGTTTTCTACTGAATTTATGTTGTTCTTTTACACTTTGAGATGTGTTTATGACAAGGACGTGCCAGCAAGCATATTGAGTTCATATGATGGATCGGAACATGTTTTTTATTTTATTTTATCTTATTGTTGTTTTTTAAAAGAAGCCTCTGTGATAGTTCTTTAACTGTACTATAATTTCTTTTAGGCTAATACCGTATTACAGAGATATGGCTTGGAAATGTGATTTACTTTTATTGGCACTTGCAGCCATTTCTAACTGCTTCATATACACTGTTTCTTTAATAACTGAAGTGTGAATACAATTAAATAATGAGGCAGTGGCTATTATTGAATTATTTTTCTGGCTTGTGCACCAAAATGTTTCAGATATAAGAAGAGAGTTTTTATTGTTAAAATACACCTGAAGAAGCGTAGTTTAGCTACGTGAAAGCGCTTGTGTTTTATACTTCAATAAAGAGATACTACGTTTGTGATTATCCATCTCCTGTGGTGACTCCTGTTTGGATCTGCAATTATTATTATGATCTAAATTTCCTGTAACATCCTTCTAAGTTTACCTACATAAAATGAATCACAACTTGAAAAAACAGCAACTTGTTTTCAGTTAAGAAATTCACATAAATGCTGCTACCATAATTTCTATTAGTTGAGGTTTATTAAATAGACATATTCACAGGCTTTATAACTACTGTAAGGATAAATTCCTTTTCAATATATACCCAAGCCACCTCATCCCTCCCCAGCAGCAGCAGTAACATCTTTATTTTTATTCCCTTCTTATTAAAGAAAAATGGAACCTCACCAATCTCTTTAGACACAGTAGTGGCACTCATCAAAACGCGTTACTTATACAGTTTTGTTTGTGTTATCATAAATATTAAATTTGAAACTCATTTTTTCTTTCTGCCTAATGTAATTTAGTTTAACAGCATTAATATTAATTTTCTGGTGTTATAGTCCTGTACTTTTTAACTTTTTGTTCATGTATGTCGCTCACCATTCTACTGTACATTTGCTTAAGATAACCCCTTTCCAGAAATAACCATTTCAGACATTCCATCAGTGTACCAAACCATCTATTGCCAGTAAATCTGAACATCCTGACTTTTTATATTATTTCATTTGTGATGGTGTGTATTAGAGAAATGTAAATAACTGTTATTCTGGCACTCTTTATTTAAACTTTTGTCAGAAGACTGTTACTTTCACTAGCCATGTAAACCATGACATCTAAAAATTGATAGAATTACTTCAACTGTTCATAGAAAATGATAGGAAATTGGTTATTTTATTTTATTTTACATTTGTTAACTGGGAAAGTCTGACTTGACACAGGTCCTATTTCAAAGGAGGCCTGGGAGAAAAGCTCCACATAAAACATACATGGTTAGCAGAGATTTGAATATAACAACATACACAGTTTTAGACAGTAGCAAGTGTACAATGTTATACATACGACATAGTTAAAAAAAGATATGAAATCAAGTTGTATTCAAAGAAGGATGAATAGAAATGTACAGGAATGAAGGAGTCTATCGTTTGCAATTAGTATGTCTTAGTCATCAGAGTTAGAAGACCTTAGTTTGAATAAGGTAGTGGTATAGAAGCAGTAGTTGAAATCATTAGGAACAGGAAGTTTAATCAGGCACAGTACATGGACATAGCCATTTATTGGAATATTATGGGGTTTTGGAATAAACATAATTCACAAGGGGCCAGATTCAATAAAGCCTACACTGTGTACACAATATGTATTCAAGAACTTTCTTGTCACATTTTGTATGCTTTCTAGTCACTCAGAAAGATTACAGTAAGTGTACATGTAGTCTACACTTTGTGGTAACCTTTATGAATCCATGTCAGTATTTAAAGCTGCAAGAATATCGGTAGGAAAACTAAAATTAGGAGGAAGAAGTGTGAGTTATATCTGTGTTGTCTGTTCACTCTGAATGGTATACACTTAATGTAGGCATTGCTGAATCCTGGGGGAGGTCTTTTGACTTGTCTGAGCTTCCCTGCAACACCATAAACAAATTTTCAATAATAGACATGAATTATATTGGCAGATGTTCTTCATCTCACATTGCTGCAGTCCTTACACTTGGGTAGTCCGCTGTCCTCGGTCGGCCCGAATATCAAAGTATTAGGCTGACGTCGGTCAAGGCGCTTAAGACTGACATCAGGACGTCAGGGTACAAATGCGCATGACCGACGTCATATCCTCAGTCTTTTTTGCCGCATGGTCCGATGCAGAAGCAGCGTTGCAAGTGCCGTTCGGCGTTCTGAAATTTTTCGAATTCGGAGTTTCAGACCGAGTCAAAGTTGGCTAAGTACCCGTTGGGAACATTTTAGTTTTTCTTGCCTCAGTGGTTTACCGGATGTCAGAAAAAGTGAATAACTGTATTTCTTGTGGGAAACAGATACCGCATAGAGATTATCATACTTTGTGTATTCCTTGTTTGGGGCCTGAGCACGGCGTTGTTGGGTGTCGCTTTTGTGCTAGGTTCAATAAGCGCACTATTGCGAAGGTTAGATTGTGCCAGGTTGGTCTTTGGGAAGCGGTGCAATTATAAGATGCCGTCGGATGCTCCGGCGCCCGCTTCTTCGAAGAAGCGCAAAGACAAAGCAGCTAAACCCAGGCAAGAAGAGTCGTCCGTACCGGACGCCGGTTCTTTAGAGGCGTCAGTGGAACCGGTGGTTCCACCTGAGGCTTCTCTGGAGTCCCAGGGGGAGACTTTGTTATTGCAGGATGTGGCCTCTCAGGAGGCAGGTCAGGCTGAAGGGGCTTCTCAGGTTACTGTACTCCCCTCCCTTCCTAGGGTGGTTAGGCCCTCTCCTTCTGTTTCTAAGGCTTCTCCCAGAGGCAGGCCAGGTTTAGCTTCTGTTGGTGTCACTCCTAGTTCTACAGGATCTGTGCCCAAGAAGCACATGCTTAAAATGGCAGAAGATTTAATTACTTTGATTGGAGGTTCTTTGCCTCCTCCAGATAAGAGGCCTAGGGTGGAACCAGAGTTGGGGAGTTTTGAGCAGGCTTCAGATGTTTCAGAGTCTTCGGCTGAAGACTTGCAGGAGTACTCTCCTTATTCTGATTCTGATGCAGATGATTCAACTCCTTCTGCTTCTCCTCCAGAGGATTTTTCTTTTTCAGAGACTCTTCATTCCATGAGGGAACATTTTAAGTGGGAAGGTCAGGACTTCTCTGATTCCAGGAAAAGGCTTAGGGAATTTTTGCTTTTACCCCAGCATAGGCCTTTGGCTATACCTCCTGTTCTGGATGTTGTGGAAGATGTGTTTGCAGAGGCTTCACTTAATCCTGATTCTTTGCCTCCTGCTCCTGTTAAACCGGATAGGTATTACAGGGTGCCTGAGGCTCATAAATATCTTTATAAGAGTAGGGCGGACCCAGAAACTGTTAGTCAGGGACCTAAGGGTGTCAAGGCCTCTGTTGTAAAAAATCCGGTTCCTCCAGATAAAGAGGCCAGAGCTTTGGATAGATGGGGAAAGAAAGTCTATACTTCTTCCACCTTAGCTATGAGGGCTTTGAATTGCCAGTTTCACATGTTGAAATATCAAAACTATCTTCTTTCTCAATTGAAGTCTAAGGTAGATGCTCTGGCGGAAGGCATTGAGTGTAAAGAATTACAAGATTTAGTACATGTTTCTGAACAGGTGGGTAAGCATTCTTTACAATGTGGTTTTGATGCTGTACAGGCCTCGTCTAGGGTGGCTGCCACTGGGTCAGTTCTTCGCAGGCACGCCTGGCTGAGGGATCAGAATTTATCTGAACATGTTAAGACAAGGATTTTGGATGCTCCTTTACAGTCTGATGTGTTGTTTGGTTCACCTGTGGAGTCAGTCTTGAAGAAAATGGAGGACAAGGCTAAGTCTATGCAGACTGTTAAAGATTTTTGCAAGTTCAGCCTCCAGTTTAGTAGGAATTGGCCTGCTAAGGGGTGGACGTACCCTTCTTATGATTCACAGTCTAGGGGTAGATCTAGGCGTGGTAGGGGCAGAGCTCAGAGCTCCTTCAGACCTAGAACAGGGAGTTCTCCTGCACATTCTTCGGATGAGGGCAGGGGCCAGTCCTTTCGTAAACAGGCCCAATGACCTACCTTTTCAGCTGCCAGATCCTTCTTGCATGGCAGCACCTTTGGGAGGAAGGTTGGCACTCTTCAAGGAAAATTGGAGTTTGATTACCCAAGACAGATGGGTATTAGATATCATACACCAAGGTTACAGGTTTTATTTCCATACCTTGCCTCCTTTCACAGGCATGCCGGACGTTCCTCCTCAGCAAAGACTAGAGGCTCACAAACAAATTTCTCTGCTGCTCCAAATAGGGGCCATACAACCGGTCCCTCTGCCAGAAGTGGGCCTAGGATTTTATTCTCGCCTGTTCCTAGTACCAAAGAAGGGGAACACGTGGAGACCAATTTTGGATTTATCTATCCTCAACACTTATCTGGACATTCCCAAGTTCAAAATGTTGACGTTACAACAGCTTTTACCTCTGCTGGGCAAAGATCACTGGATGGTGACTCTGGATCTCAAGGAGGCTTACCTTCATGTTCCTATCAGGCTAAGTTGCAGGAAGTATGTGCGTTTTCGAGCTGGGACTTCTCATTATCAGTTCTCTGCATTGCCCTTTGGCTTATCTACTGCCCAGAGTGTTCACGAAGGTTCTGGCTCCAGTGATAGCTTTCTTCAGGCTAAGAGGAATACAGATCTATCCTTATTTGGACGATTGCCTGATTCTGGCCCAAGGAAAGGACGAACTTCTTCATCATTTACAATATGTGATAGCAGTGCTAAGATGCCTGGGGTATTCTGTGAACGAAATAAAGTCCAGTCTAGTACCCTCTCAGGACATGTGCTTTCTGGGTGTGAGACTGAATACAGCATCCCAGATGGCCTTTTTGACCCCGGACAAACAAAAGAATCTTTCTCTTTACTTTCATCAATTGTCTCATCAGTCCAGGCTGACTGCAAGGACAGTCCTTCAAGCCTTGGGGTTCATGGCATCTTGTATTCTGGTGCTTCCCAATGCCAAACTGCATATGAGGAAGCTGCAATGGTATCTCAAAATGTATGGACACAGCACTGCCAAGATATGGACACTGTCATTCAGATAATACCTTGCATTCAAAAGGAATTTTTGTGGTGGGCTCAGGAATGTCACCTAAACAAGGGACTCTCTGTGACCCGGCCAGAGGCGAGTCAGATTCTAACGACAGATGCCTCAGACAAAGCTTGGGGAGCTCATCTAAATGGAAAGTGGGTACAAGACACGTGGCCTGCCAGACTTCAACATTTACATATCAACTTGAAGGAGATGTTAGCAGTCCAATTTGCATTGATAGCTTTCAAGGATTTACTCCTTCCTGGGCAGGTGTTGGTTCTAACAGACAACACAACTGTCATGTGGTACATCAACAAGCAAGGGGGAACACATTCTTATCCTCTATGCAGACAAGCAATGATTTTGTGGGAGACGGCTCTCAGTTTATAGCTAAATCTTCAGGCAAGGTTTCTGCCCGGAGCACAGAACTCCTTAGCAGATGTGTTGAGCAGACAAATTATGGATCCCCACGAGTGGAAATTGGATCCTCATGTATTTCAGAAATTGACAGTGTTATGGGGAACTCCAGACATAGATCTGTTCGCTTCTCCACTAAACTACCAGTTGCCAAAGTTTTGCACAAAAAGGTTTCATCCCACAGCTTGGAAAGTGGATGCTCTCTCATTCAATTGGAGCAATCTTCATGTGTATGCCTTTCCACCTCTGCCTCTCCTCCCAAAGGTACTCCTGAAGGTCAGACAGGACAAGCCAAAGATGATTTTAGTAGCTCCAGATTGGCCTCGACAGCACTGGTACCCATTACTGAGAAGTCTGGTATGGGAGCCTCCATGGCCTTTGCCTTCGATTCCACACCTGCTGTCTCAGGAGAACAGTCATCTACTCAATGTAAAACTTCACTCTCTTCACCTAACAGCCTGGCATATTCTGTTTTAAACCCTGGAGGGTCTCAGCTTCCACAGCAGGTTTTGAATGTTATTTTGGAGGCCAGAAGGCCTAGTACAAGGAAAGTGTACGCAGATAAATGGAAGAGATTTTTATTTTGGAGTACAGCAAAGGAATTTGATGTTTCTAAGCCTAATTTAAGTGTGGCTCTTCAGTATCTTACTGAGTTACTGGACAAAGGTTTGTCCTTCTCTTCTATTAAGGTTCATGCTGCAGCAATTTCTGCTCACTATGACTGTGACCCACCATTGTTTTCTCATCCTTTGTTTAAGCAATTCCTTAGAGGGGCAAAGAATATAAGACCCCCACGTAGAGCTCCTACTCCTGCTTGGGATCTCAATTTTGTGTTGGAGAAACTCACTCTACAACCTTTTGAGCCTGCAGCTACTGCTGAGTTGAAATATTTATCATGGAAGACTGCTTTTTTGTTGGCCATTACCTCTGCGAGAAGGGTGTCTGAGTTACAGGCCCTTATGGCAGCTGAGCCTTTCTTAATTTTCCATAAGGATAGGGTGTCTTTGCGTACTAATCCTTCCTTTATGCCTAAAGTGGTTTCTAGTGTGGCTTTAAACCAAACTATTCATTTGCCTACTTTTTATGCAAACCCCCAAAATAAAGGGGAAAAGATTTTGCACACTTTGGATATACACAGGCAGTTGTGATATTATTTGAGCAGAACTAAAGGGTTCAGGCAGTCTCAGCAGTTATTTGTTTCATTTGCTTTGGGTTCTCAGGGCAAGCCTGTGTCAAAACAAACTATTTCTAAGTGGATTGGGTTTTGTATTGCTTTCTGTTACTCCCATCATGGTAAGGAGATTCCAGCTGGGATTAGGCCCCATTCCACTAGGGCTACTGCCACTTCTACAGCTTTTTTAAGGGGGGTGGCAACTAAAGATATTTTAGAGGCAGCTACTTGGAGTTCAGTGCATACTTTCTCTAAGCATTACCACCTTCCACTTTACTCTAAATCTAGGGCTGGTTTTGCCACTGCAATTTTACAGGGCATTTTGGCAGCTCCTACTGCTTTATAGTTTTGCCATCCTCCCTTACCTCTGCTTTGGGATTCTACCCAAGTGTAAGGACTGCAGCAATGTGAGATGAAGAACATAGTACAGTTTTGTACCTACCATAAATGTAGATGTTCAAGATCCACATTGCTGCAGTCCAATTTACCTTCCCTCCTTCCCCTCTGTAGTTAGAGGCGGTTGTGTGGTTTGGGTTGTACATATTGTGAATATTGTATATATTGTACATAGGGTTAGTACTAGGGTGGTTGGTTGTTTTTTGCTGTCTTTTGGTTTTGACCTTTCTTTTTAGGGTCTTCTGACATCTGGGGCAAGAAAAGACTGAGGATATGACGTCGGTCATGCGCATTTGTACCCTGACGTCCTGATGTCAGTCTTAAGCGCCTTGACCGACGTCAGCCTAATACTTTGATATTCGGGCCGACTGAGGACAGCGGACTACCCAAGTGTAAGGACTGCAGCAATGTGGATCTTCGAACATCTACATTTATGGTAGGTACAAAACTGTACTTTTTTTAACAATAATCTAAAACAAAATGCCAGTGTTTTGTGTAAAAGCACCACACCACTGGATATAATAATAATAATAAAAAAGCTTAAATATATAAAATAAACAGGTTAAGTGCTTTTCTCTTACTGTTCAAAGATTTCAACAGAATCCATTTAAAATCATAATTGTCCCATTAAATACCTAATAATCACGATTACCAAAACATTGTGAATAAGTCTTAAAGGTGTATGACTGTTTCATCACTTATAAAAATACTTCTATAAAAATAACAAGGCACGTCTCTATGAATTCTCTAATATCATTGACCATAAATAAACCTATAGCATATATAACATTTATTTTTGCAATTTGCCTGCCCCAGATTTTAAAATGTTTGCCAAGGAAGTAGTTTCATTGATACCAGGGGCCAAGGTGGCATTCAACAAAAATTGCCACCTCAGTTCTTTATATTGCAAAGAAAGCTCCCAGCATTCACTTCTCATAGATTTATTAATTTTGTCAAAAAGAAAAATAAAAACCTTTTAAATGATTCACATATCAAGAGTTGTTTATACAATGCATTGCTTATATTCTTCTGTTTAATATCATTAAGATATTCACAAATTCTGGCATATGACTTTTTATTTTTCCTAAATAAAATGCCTAATTTGAAAGACAACTTGTGATGTACAATGTCCCCTGCCATAATTCTGGGCAGGATATAGTTTTATTATAACATACCACAGTTAAAAATTGAATTTCATAAATTAATCTGTAAACTTTACAATTACCACATTTTACCATCTTCCACTACTTACATATTGTATATTAGTTTTTTATTAAGTTCTTTCTCTAATATTGCTTTTATGTTAACTACTCTCTTATAAGTAAAAGATGGCAAATTATGTAAATTCTTAATATTAGAATCATAATTAATAATATCTGTTCAATACTTCATGATATCATGCAACGTCCATGTATTTATAAAATCCAATATGGGTATAAGTAGATCTCTATTAAAAACCTTCTTTGTTGATTTCTCATAGCATATTTTATAATTTCCTCCTTTTAGCAAATACTTTGCCTACTATTTTGATCATAATTTCAACTTCTACTGTAGTCTCCATCTCTGAGGGATAGCCTCTCCCAATAAACATTTTAAAACATTTAATTCCTTGAAAAACATTTCACTGTCACAAACTAATCTCAAATGCCTGATGATTTGCCCCTCTGTATTGTTCTTTTTCTGCCAACTGTGTGTGTGTGTGTGTGTGTGTGTGTGTGTGTGTGTGTGTGTGTGTGTGTGTATGTGTATGTATGTGTATATATATATATATATATATATATATATATATATATATATATATATATATATATATATATATATATATATATGTGTGTGCATGTGTGTATGTGTGTGTGTGTGTGTATATATATATATATATATATATATATATATATATATAGTGTGTGTGTGTGTGTGTGTGTATATATATATATATATATATATATATATATATATATATATACATATATATAATGTGTGTGTGTGTATATATATATATATATATATATATATATATATATATATGTATGTATATATATATATATATATATGTGTGTGTGTGTGTGTGTGTGTGTCTGTGTGTGTGTGTGTGTATAAGCATTTGTGAAATTGTGGCTTTCTAAACATAGTAGAAGCAAAACACTTGTTAACATCTTTACATATTTGAAATTCTAAAAATTCTATAGAGTCATATGAATGTGAATAGGTAAATCACAAAAATTATGACAATTCTAACTAAAAAAAAAATCCTTCAAGGAGATCTTGCTAATCATCATATTGATCACTGCTGCAGAAGCATAAGCTAATATGGGTTGTATCCTGCATAAGATACAATAGCCAGTAAGCTTCCAAAGTTTCAGGACACCTTCCAGTAACCCAAAACCATTAGAGAGCTTGAGATGCGCTGACTAAAAGAGAAGCTTGGATGCCAAGCCCAGAGAGCGTTCATTCTGCTGAAGTGACTGTTCTTCTGCAGGCTTTCAAGGATCAGCAGTCAGCTTATGCTGTTCCATTGCTGGCCAGATAAGTTCACTTGAGGGGGAAACATTTCCACATTATTTTTTTTTAACTACTTTCCTACTAAAGCAACTATTTTAAAGCTCTGAAAAATTATTTTTATCGACTATCATGTTGATTTTATGTACCTTTAAATGGGAGCACACTTTTTTACTTTTTTGGTTAAAAGTCGTTAAACACTTTTTCTATAGAGAAACTGTGTGTATTTTATTTTTGGAGGCTGGGGAAGGTGTTTAAAATGCTTTATAGTGTTTTGTTTTGTATGGAAAGAGTGACTTTTATGCAGCCTTTCTGTTTAACTGACTATTGCTGCTAAGCTTCCCTTGGAATCGAGCACCATTTTTGACTTGATCACGGAACAAGATACTTGTCCCTCAGTCTGACTTTCTTCCAGCTACAAAATGAAAATTTTAAAAAAGCAGTTTTTGTTAGGACAGCAGGCTAGTAAATTGCCTCAGCCTCAGGTGAATGACTATCCTGTGGCCAAAGCTGGTTCTTCAGACCACTCATCTTTTGCCTTGGATCCCTGTGGTGTTGTCCATACAGTCACAATTAGCCAGTGGTTAGCCATGTCCTCTCTGGCTGTTGGAGTCCTCTCAGTGGGAAAGGGAGAGCCACTCATCAGTTTTGGGGGAAGGGGCAGGGAACGTGCCCCTGCTTAGCCAGAATGTTGTACCCATCCCTAGGGAAGCTGTTGCTGACAATAAGAGGTCTGCTTCCCCCAACTTTCCTGTGAAAGAGAAACAGAAGACTAAACATTTAACTTTTCCTATGCCAGCTTTTTGGGACAGGAATAATTTATTGGGCTTGGCTCAGGGTCTTGTACAAGCTATTGACTCTTCATATAGGCTTTTTCTGGTAAATTTTCCTAAAGATGTTTAACATTTTGAATCTGGAGAGGAATGTAAAGGGACAGATGCAGTTTTTTCTCCTCAGATTTTGGATTCAGATTCAAAAGAGAAGATGGTATCTGAATCTCCATGTGAGGGGTTCTCTTTCCCTGTGACCATTTCCTGAATTTGCCAGTGCCTTTAGTGGGAGAACACTGACGTTTCTTATTCCCTTAGAAAATACTGTGATTTATTACAACTGAAAATCCTAGAACCTTCACCCATCCCCTCAGTACTGTCAGCTTGGAGGATCTGTTTTTCATAGCCTCTGGTTTCCATGACAGACAGACTGCTGCACATTAGAAAGATAAATGCACAAAGTTTCTCAGTCTTTCATGTTTTCCTATGCCAATCCCAGACCTGGACACGGCGGCTATAGGTTTAGTTAATCCAGCTGCTGCCAAACTTTTTGTTAATTCTAATCCTCCTCCTGACATGAATGGTAAAGCTACTGATCACCTTCAGGAAAAAAGTGTATACTTCTGCAACTTAGATTTTTAGCATTTTGACTTGTCAGACTCTAATATTAAAGTTTATTCTATCTGTGAAACTGTGATGAATGTTTTAGCTCAGTTTCTCTTGGAGGAAAATTCTGCTTTGTATGGTTTAGTCTCTTCTATTTCTCAGGTCACTATTCATGATGTTTGAAGTGTGTTTACAACCTTGTAGATGCTGCTTCCAAGGCTGTTGCCAGTTGTACGGTACTGTACCGAGGTGGTCTGCATGGCTGCATTCTCAAACTTCCTGAAGACGGGAAAAATGGAAATACTGAATTATATTTCAGTTAGAGATTTATTTTCTGAACCCACTGCTGCAGAGGTTATCAAAATGTGATGATAGAGAGAAGCCAATTCAGGTAATGTCTCAGATTTTTCAGCCCTCCTCTTCTGTTTTCCAAGGGATTTTCTGCTCACTCATCCAATTTTAGCAAGTCATAAAATAAACAGATTTAACAGAATACTGGTAAGCAGATGTTTTGAAACAAATGATTATGTAGCCCAGGCAGGTATGACCCTGACCTTGAGCAGTATCCTACCTTCACCAAGAATGATGCCACAATACGGAGATAAGATGATCAGCTTTAACAATTGGCTTAAACACTGGTGTCATTCAAAGGGGATCCAGTGTTTGTCTGCCTGGGATGACATGCTGGACAAGCCACGCTGCTTCGCAAGGGACGGCTTGCACCTGTCACCCCTGGGATTCCGGATATTGGCAAAGGCTCTTGCCACCCCCATAGTGCCTTTTTTAGGCAAGGCTCAAATTCTAAACCTACCACCCTAGAACACAAAAAAAGGAAAAAACTAAGGGTAATGCTGCTCAATGCCAGAAGTCTAAATCTCAAAATGCACGCACTCGAGGCCCTTCTCAGTATGGAGAACATCGATGTCTGTGCTGTGACATAAACCTGGTTCAAGGCTCCTGAGAGCACCCCAGCGCTATCAGGTTTTACCTCATATCATGCGTTCCGGCCCCAAAATCCGGACAATACCAAGAAAGGAGGGGTATCCATATTCATCAAGGACACCCACACCTCAAGACTGGTGGCAACGCACGATGCATCGGAGACCATCCAGGTGCAATTAACCATAGGCAAGACTGCTCTGCAAATTGTAGCATGTTACAGGCCACCCTCACAAACTCAGGAACCTCACATGGCCTTCCTGAAAACACTAGAGGGATAAATGTATCACCAAACACCATCATACTAGGTGACTTCAATTACCCTAATATAGACTGGGATCACTACTCAAGCCCAAACACCCTAGCCCAAAAGTTCCTGGAATTCATAAACTCAAATGCCATGGAACAACTAGTCACCATCCCCACAAGAGGAGATAACATACTTGATCTCATCATCACGAAGATGGGAGCACAATGTTCAACACGGAGGTGTACCCTCACTGGTGAGATCAGACGACAAACTAATCTCGCTCGAGGTCCTCATCCCACCCCGACCTGAAAGAAAAGGGACCACAGTAAAGTACTTCTCAAAAGCCGACTTCACACTTCTAAAGACTAGTGTGGTCTCCTTTAAGGCCCCGAGCGGGAAAACAGTACTCAAGCCGCTGAATCACTTACAAATGCCTTCTACCAGCACCTGCAGGACTGCCTGGATAAGGCAATCCCAAGCAAAACAAAGACTCTTTGTACCAAAGGCAAGCGTCCAGTCTGGTGGACCCCAGCCATAAACAAACTCTACAACAAAAGGAGGAAGCTACTACAAGATAGAGCAAAATCCTTAAAAGGTAAGACACCCTTGATCACTATAAGTAAAAACTAAGAGCTCTCATAAAATCATCCAAAGCAAATTTCGAGAGAAAAATAGCTAAAGACTCAAAAGACAATCATAAGGCCTTCTTTAGCTATGTTAGAAACCTGGGAGGAAACTCCCAGATATGCTCAGAGCTAGTTCAAAATGATGTGAAGATTACTGATCCTACAGACATTGCCAACATACTGGCTGACAGGTTCAGTGCAAACTTCTACCCCTCCCCAAAGGAGAGATATCTATACCAAACGATTGCAGCCCCCAAACATCTCCAGCGCCCAAGTGAGAACTGCTCTCTCCAAAGCAAAAACACAGCATCCATGGGACCTGATGGTGTCCCCGGCTGTGTGCTCCATGAACTCAATGAGGAATTAAACCCACAGCTAGGACAGCTGTTTAATCATAGTCTTACCTCTGGATACGTACCCAGGGAGTGGCGCACTGCAACTGTGGTACCACTTCACAAAGGCGGTGCCTCCACCGACCCTGGAAATTACCGGCCCATTAGCTTGACAAGCCTTATCTGCAAAGCCATGGAGAGGATCATAATGGACCTCATAAATAAAGACATAGCAATTTGCAGACTTTGGATCCAACCCAGTTTGGCTTTGTCAAAGGCAGATCATGCCTTTTAAACTTGGATGACTTTTTCGAAACAGTCACCAAAGCCATTGATGAGGGAAAGGCAGTCCATACAGCCTACCTCGATCTGGCTAAGGCCTTCGATACAATACCCCACTCGGGTATCATTGAAAAACTCATCAGCTTAAATGTCAACCTATACATCACAAGATGGGTTGCAAACTGGCTGAGTGACAGAACCCACAGGGTCAGAGTTGCTGGCGCCATGTCAGACTCAAAGCCTGTCACAAGTGGTGTCCCACAGGGCTCAGTCCTGGGCCCACTCTTGTTTGGCATCTACTTTTCCGAAGTACAAGCAAACACAGGAGGGTTATGGCTGACAAAGTTTGCAGATGACTGCAAACTGGCCATAGTAGAAAACACATCTGACACAGATATCCTTCAGAAGGGTCTCACAGAAACGGATAACTGGTGCCAGAGCCATGGCCTAAAGTTAAATGCCAAAAATGCATAGTCATACCCTTCGGGAAAAACAAGGTTACCCCTAGCTACCAAATAGGTGGCAATCCACTGAGCACAGAAGAAGTTATCAGGGACCTGGGGACCCAGGTTGATAGTAGTCTGTCATTCGACACCCATGTAGCTAAAGTAGTTAGGAAGACCTTCTACATTGCCCACCTTATCATGAAGGGATTCTCATCTAGATCAAGGGAGGTCATAGTCTCCCTTTACTCATCACTCATCAGACCAATGATTGAGTACAATGCCCCATTCGGAATGTATCTGACCCGACACTTGCAGCAGCTGGAGAGGCCACAAAAGTTCCTCACCAAAAGGATAAAGGGTCTCAAAAATCTGTCCTATGCTGCCCGACTGAAAGAACTCCAGCTCTATTCAGTCGTATACCGCTTGCTCAGAGGTGACCTTTGCCTAACATACAAGGACATGTCAAACCCAGATTTGATGAATATGCTTCACCTCAAAAAATCTAGATCCATCAGAGCCACAAGGGCGGGAGACTTAAACCTTGACACGGCTATTAATAGGACGTGCTGGAGGGATAGATTCATCACCCAAAGACTCCCTATGCTGTGGAACAAAATCCCGGTACATGTGAGGCAGAGCACCTTGCTGGCCTTGTTCAAGAGAAATCTTGACCAATGGATGGGAGATCGCAGATATACCCCAGGGATTACCTCAGTGTCACTGCTCGACAGAGGCACAGCAAAATAATGGGTATAGTTCCCCATACTAAAGGGGTGGTGTAAGCCACAAAACGATGGGCTAGGCTTGTAAATGCCCTCGGGCAGATAGCCTAGTATGAACCTATGAACCTATAAATGGCATAGAGGTTCCAAAAAAAAAGAAGGTGTTGCCCCCGTGAAACAAATGACAGTCAAATAAGGCAGAATGACTGTTTGAGATCTTTTTTCCCCCCTCCCACTCTGGCAGTCCCTTATCCATTCCAGAAAGTCTGAATCTCCAAGCTCAGCGACAGATTGTTTCAGACACGTGAGCTCTGAAGCTGATATATATTTATGTAAAAGAAAACAAGTCATGTTAACATGTTCACCGTTACAGACATTACATATTCACACACATGCTTTTAAACAATTATCAGTTTAACATTACATAAATTGATCAATTCCTGCTTTTCCTTAAACCTTACTCCTCCTCCAAAACATTATTCTGCATGCATAGTTCCCACAATTTTTATTTTTTCCATGTAATTTGCTTGTAACCTTTACTAAAGATCCCACTTTTAGTTCTTTTATCCCTGTCAGAATATTCACTACTTCAAGTACAGTTGGTTTAGACTTTGATTTGCATTTTCTAGTAATTGCTTTTTTTTGGCAGCCACCAGAATTAAACTTTTAATAAGGTTTTACTATGTCTAAGCAGTTAAGATCCCATGCCCCAGCTTAAAAAATAATTTCCTTAGTTACACCTATTTGCTCACCCAGTATTTCTGACAGAATACTCTTTAAGGAATTTTTAAATTCCACCAACTAATTGCATTTCCAAAACATATGCTCCCAATTACGTCTCTTTCCTATCACACCTCCAGCATTTGCCATATACCGAAGGAAAAATTAAATGCAGTCTGCTTGGGGTTTAAAATACCCATGCAAACACTTCCAGTCAAAAACCCTAAATCTTCCAGTCTTTGCATATTTCGGAGCCATACATATGTCCACCAATTGTTTCCTTGTGAATTGCTTATGCAGTCTCTCTTCCCAAACTTTTCTAACCTCATCTAATTGATTCTTAAACTTATTCCACAATATTTTATATCCCTTACTAGTTATCTCCTTTTAACGCCAGTTTCTGTTCTAGATTCAACTGAAAACTACCAGAGCATGTCTTTCATTTAGGATTCCCCTATCCCTTTCTCTTTGACTGTACTCTGACATCAGTTCCTGATAGAGAAGGCAATTTCTAACCTCTCGGCCTCTTCCCATTCTATTATCGTTCCCTCTCTAGTTATTTTCTCTCAATAACTTGGTTTCTTTGCCAGTTTTCTCCAGTAAATTCCAGACCCTTCTTGCCTATTCTCTGTACTACTAATTGTAGTCTGTTATCTGTACCACTTATTGCAGTCATTCCTGTTTACAGAATCTAATTTGTCCAGTCTCACAATGGTTTAGTTTTTAGAATACTTTCTGCTACTTTGAGTATAATATTCTGTATGGCTGTTGATCTCCTTAAGAATTTGCATCCAGAATCGTACTCTCTTTATTTCTTGAATTTCCCTCCTGCTTCATCATCCCTTTCCATGTTGAATTATAGCTTTCTGCTTGTGTTATGTATATGAACCTTAACTGCCTAGCTCTAAGATATCCCTTCATATCAGGTAATCCTAAACCACATTGTTATTTTGGAAGGATCAACTTTATCCCACTTGACTCTCTCTTCCCCTCCCAGATAAAATCCTTTAACTCTTTATTACTTTCCACAACATATTCTCTGGTTTATAAAAACATGCCTGAACTGTATACAAAACTAAATGGACTAAAACATTTTCATTGCTTGTATCTTGCTATCCATATCCACGAACAAGAGCTTCCACGTTCTCACTTTTTGTATTATCTTTTGTTTAGTCTCTTCCCACGTATCCTAAGCTGCCATAACAGGTTCGTTTTAACCATGCTCCTAAGTACTTAATTTTATCATGTTCACATTTCCCCATAAATGTGGGTATTTTGGAGCCAATTCATGTATGTGTGCATAGTTTTTAGCTGCAGCCGTTGCTTTGTCTGCATTAACTTTATATCCCACTCCAAACCTGAAACTGTATCAGAATGTTCCTCAAAACTGAGATGTCTTTTTCTGGTTTTATCGTGTACAAAATAATGAGTTTCTTATTTTCTTTGCCAGTAGCTCTAAATGCAATGCAAATAGCAAATAAGAAAGAGGACAACCCTGCCTGGTTCCTCTCTTCAGACAACTTATCAGTGAAGAACCCTCCAGCTGTAGTTTTTGCTTTCGATCCCTCATATTCTCCTAACCCTATTATTGTGTCAGGAAATGCAAACACTTCCATTATCCGACTGCATAAAATCCTAACTTACTTTGTCAAATGAATCTGTATCAGGATCCACCAAAAACAGCTGCATTTTCTTACATTTTGCTTCCCTCTGGATCATCATTGTTCTATTTATGTTGTCAAATGTTTGCCTCCCCTCCACAAAACAACATTGATCCATGTCTATGAATTTTGGCAACACCTTTGCCATTCCTTTAGCTGTTATAGACAGTAAACATTTTATAATAATGGTTTAAAATTGAAATGGGCCGAGATGAAGGTAGGTCTGATGGGTCTTTACCATCTTTAGGTGGCACAGCCTCCACAGCTTTCTTCCAGAATATTGATGCTTCCCCTCCATTTAAAATACTGGTAAGCAAAACCTTCTAGATCTTTATCACTTTCTTCCCTCCTAGTTTCCAGACTTTCACAGGAATAGCATGTATTCCTGGAGACTTTCCTGCAAATTGATTATACATTCTCTCCTGTCTATCTGATGAATCTGGGCATCTTGAGGCAATGTAGAAATTGCCTCATGTACACAGACAACCCTCTCCTCCTACCACCCAGCACTACAACCTGTGAGAGATACACTTATCTAGCCAAACTGTGGAGGTAAAGCTGTCTCCAACCAAGACTGAACTTGGCAGTCGAGGAGAAGGTAAACATTTGCACCACACCACACTCATCACATAGTCTCACTAAATTTACACCACCAAAATCCACTTATCGTTTGCAAGGAAAAGGGACTTTTTATTGTTGTTTTTTAACTTTGGAGAAATTAAAATCTGATTTTAACGGAGTACAAGTATACTTTTTGTGGACAGCGTTGCTCTGCTTCAGCCTTCATATCCAATATATGACGCTTTGTTGTACCAGCCTTGTTTGTTTGTCTGCCATTGGTTTTTGCTGTTTTCCTTTTGGCAGTTCAACTTCAGCCATGGAAAGGTATTCTCACTTTTCTCATTCTTACATTATACTACGCCACTGCACATGGCTAATGAAACACATGTTGCTAGAAACAAAGGAAACTTTGCTAACATTGATTTTATCCGTGGTAAAAATGCTGATAATGTTGAAACCAGTATGAATCCCTTACTGAATCTGCATTTTGATTTGAATGACTCGAATGTGACTAAAGAAATTTCTGATGTAGTAGATAACACCAGTTTTGATGCCATCCTGAATGATGTTGAGACTGTAGCATTCAAATTAGAGATCAACCTGGCAACGCTTTCACCTTGAAGCATGCTTACATCACCAAGTCATACCCAGAGGCATGCGCGTTAAATGCATGCCCAGTTATGGCAACCAGCACCCTGAATTGTTAGCACGCTGTCAAGCTATCAATCTTGAAACCAGTTTTTGCTACATTAAACTCATAATAGAGGACTTTAAACCAGAAGAAGATAAAATTGCACAACAGATAAAAGAAAAGCAATTGGAGTTAGAGAAGGTAAATTTAACTCCCTATCAAATCAACAAACTAGAGACATTGCAATTTAATTTAAATATCTATAAATCCAAATTGAAGGATCAGAAAATAAAGAAATTAAACAGACATATTAGATTTTAAACAAGGTTGTATCTTTGAATGGCCAAGAGAAGAATTTAGGACTGGAACACGAGTACCACAATATAGCTATAAGCGTACAAATAATACTGAATCAAGTGAAATTCTTTCAACCTCACTGCAAGAGGGAGAAGATAATCAATCAACTGTGACTGTACTCAATGAGAAACCTAGTGGTTCACTTAACATCAATTCAGAAAATATCTCTGATGCCAATTTGACAGGAGCTATACCTAAGAAAGGTGGGACACGCCTTCCCTTACCTACTACACTACCAGTTTTTCTGAAACAAACATTTTACAAGAACAACAGATCACAGAGTCAAGATCGAAAAAGGAAAAAAACAATGTTTTAGAAAAATCTTTGGTTGTGAATATCTCTAAGCACATCTTAACTCCAGCAGAACAAACAGTGTTACAAAAAGGTCTGACCTTTATTCCAGAGTTTAGGTCAAATCTAAATTAATTTATGGACCTAAAGTGTGTTGGATGTAATGTAACCTTGAAGAGTATATATGGAAGCAATTCAGAACAGAGAAAGATGTTAAAGAAACCTAATACCTTTATACTGGTTAGTCATCCAGCGGTTGAGCTTTTTACCAGATTATGTAATAGTGAGGTTGAGAAGCTAAGAATGGATATCCGTACCAAACATTATAGGAATATTACCTATGATGAAAAACAAGCTATTTATAATTTACAACATAATGAGAATATTATTCTAAACCAGCTGGCAAAGGTGGGGCCATAGTGGTCCTGGACACTACATGGTATACTAAGAAAATGGATACCATGCTTAAAGATAGTAAAACGTATATGAGTAACATCAGGCAACCTCAATCAAGCCATGCATAGAGTGAATATCCACCTTAATGACATGCTTTTACAAAGACAAATAGATTTAGAGTTGTTTAATTTCTTGGAAGTTCCCAAGCCCACCGTTCCAGCTATAAATGAACTTCCTAAAATACACAAAGATCTTCATAATCCACCCCTATGTCCAATAGTTTCAGGACAGGGATGGATCACAGAAAACATGTCTCTATATGTAGAAAGGGAATTAAGAGAAATTCTACGCTTTTACAATACAGTGCTAAGAGACACGGATGACTTCTTAAACAAGATCAGAGCAGCCATGGAAGGAATCAGCAATCATCAAGACCTTTTATTAACTACTCTTGACGTAAATAATCTTTTCACTACTATACCAAGTGATGTTGGGATACATTCAAAAAGACGGATATTGTCCTCAAGACCTCAGCAGAGACTAGTAAAATCTGCGCACTTTTGGAGTTAATATTAGAGCACAATTACTTTTTCTATGGAGACATAATCTATTGGCAGAAATGTGGGGTTGCCATGGGCACCCCCTGTGCCAATAGTTACTCATCTAGTGCTTGTAGATTGGGAAATGCGACATGTCCTTCATCCTAACAATCCTTGGCAAGATAATATCTTGTATTACGGACGCTTTGTGGATGACTTGTTTATTTTATGGAAAGGAGATACTGAACAGTTTACACAATTCCATACTTATCTAGATTCTACTACCTCTTTTCTAACATTCACAGCCAATTATTCATGTGAGGCTGTTAATTTCCTAGATGTTAACATCATCCTCAATGAAGTAGGTACATTGGATACAGAATTACATAGAAAAAACCACCTGGAGGAATCGTTACCTACTTAAGAGCAGCATGCATCCTAGGCATATTACTAAAAATATCATGCGTAATGAAGTTACCAGGATTTACAAAAGATGTAGTCAGGAAACATCACGAGACAAGGAAATCAAGTTTCTACGGAAAAATTTGATAGATAGAGGTTATAATGATATATCACCAATAACCACAGAGCGGACAAGATCAATACATGAAGATGAAAAAATGAGAGTACTGTTAACTTATAGCACGGACAATCGTCATATCCAAAATGTTATAAGACAGCTCTGGCCTATCCTGACGCAGGATCCACAACTATGTCATATTGTGGGTGATAGACCACATTTTGGTTTTAAGAATAAGAAGAATTTAAAAAGACTCCTCTGTACTAAGGATGGCTTTAGTAAGAACCAGACCATAGGTCATAAAGGAACCTTCAAGTGTGGACATTGCACTGCTTGTCCTTTAATAGATAGTAGTAACTCTTTTGAGCACCCAAGAACAAAAATAAGTTATACATTCAATGTGAAAGCCACGTGCTCAACAACTAATGTGGTCTATTCAGCCACATGTAAATCATGTTCGTCCTATTATGTGGGGAAAACTAATCAAATTTTTAAAGGACTTATACTAAGACATCAAAGGGACATTGTGAATAAAGATCTTCACAATGCGCTGGCTTTGCATGTTAGCATGCACACCAATCATTCATTCTTGTTTAAAGTAATTGAAACTGTACATATTGGTTCAAAAGAGGGTGATATTGAAAACCTTACAGAATTAAGGGAAAAAAGTGGATTGTTAACCTACAAGCTGACCAACAACCTGGCCTCAATAGTGTCATTCCTTTGAAACCTATTTTGAAGACCAGGAGACCTACTATTGGTTGATATGGAGGTGTGTTGGATATAGGATACCTCCACTGGTTACAGTACTTTTTTGAGCAGGATGGCTAAAGGTACAAAAAGACCAAGACTACTTCCTGATTTAGTCAATTAAAGCATTGTAACTCACACTGATGCAAGATAAACATGACATTGAGACATTAATAAAAATAATTACTAGCATATGAGCCAAATGGCGAACTGTATTGCACAGTGCTCTTATTCTGGAAATTGAATTGGGAGATTAGTAGATCCATTATTGACTGTCATTAGAGCATACGATGTGTAACAAACTCCTATACTGAACACAATAACTGGTGAGCTTGATGAAAGAATATGCAAAATGTCAGGAAGCAAGGAAACCTATCATTGGCTGACATCAGAGCATGTCAGTCGTAGGATCCCCGTACTGTTCATCATACCAATGGAACTGGATAGTATATACAACAAAGTTAATTACTGAAGATACACACACAGACGTAAGATAAGCTGACATTGGAAATAATATGAAAACAAGGAGAACTACTAATATACAAGCCAAATGACAATTATATCTGGTCAATATTATCTCGGTTTTGAATGCAAGGAGATCTGCTATTGGTTGACACAAATGGGTATCGGGCATAGATCATTTCTATTTGCTATAGTACTGTTCATCGTACCTATGGAACTTGACAGCATATATAACGAAGTTAATTACTGAAGATACACACACAAACGTAAGATAAGCTGACATTGGAAATAACATGAAAATAAGGAGAACTATTAATATACAAGCCAAATGACAATTATAACTGGTCCATACTATCCCAGCTTTGAATGCAAGGAGACCTGCTATTGGTTGACATGAATGTATATCAGACATCAAGCATTCCTATTTGCTATAGTATCTTTGAAGCAAAATAGTTGAATATGCAGAATGATTGGATGCAATCTAAGTTAGAACTGCATCTGATTCGATGTTATTTCAAGCATTAAACATGCTCATTTTGTTATAAAGAAAATGTGACACTAAGAATTTTCCACAATTAAATGCATTAAAACACACTAAAAAGAATTATTTTTGCATGAATCGAACAAACATCTGGTCATGAAAGTGTTTCTTCTTTGATTCCAAAATTGGGGATTAGGAGACCGATCAGTAGCTGACACTACAGTACATTGGCTCTAGGATACCCGTTCTAAATATTGAATCATACTTAATAAAAATGCAAAACATTGGAATTAGACAAAACAAGACTATTTATTGATTGTGCATGCATGGGAGCAAGCAAGGCTGACATTAAGAATTGTATAATGGCCAATATACGAGCTGAATGGCAACCAAGCTTGGTTAGTGTTATTTTCTTGAAACTGCCTTTGGAGTCAAGGCAGTTTAGTATTGGCCAATACAAGGATATGTCGGTCTAAGGATCCTTACATAGGCTGCAGCAGCCTCTGAAAGTGATTGGATTTCAGTGCTTAGATGATTGGAGGCTAGCTCTTCCTATTCAGCAATTTTTAACTAATTTTAATACAGGAAGTCCATAATGAAGGAAACGAGTTCACCTCTAAGCTGTATGGAGGTGTGTCGACAATAGGGCTTTTCCATTGGCTCTAATAGCTTTTGAATATGATGGACGAACATGAAAACTGATTTGGGTGAAACACAAACATATAAATTCTCATTGGTTAGATGTTCAAGTAATTTTTATATAAGCAAAACTGGTGTCCTATGTCTTTTAATGATCTGATGAAGATTATTCAAAAGCGCTTATCGTTTGCAAAAGAAAGGGGCCTTTTTATTGTTGTTTTTTAACTTTGGAGAAATTAAAATCTGCTTTTAACGGAGTACAAGTATACTTTTTGTAGACAGCGTTGCTCTGCTTCAGCCTTCATATCCAATTTAAGACGCTTTGTTGTACCAGCCTTGTTTGTTTGTCTCCCGTTGGTTTTTGCTGTTTTCTTTTTGGCAGTTCATCTTCAGCAGTGGAAAGGTTTCTCACTTTTCTCAAAATCCACACATAACACAAAAACATTTGCGCAGGCTCTCAATAATAATCTGTCTAAGCAACAGAGACCTCCAAAGCAGAAACGCAAGCAACCTCCATCCCCTAACACAAACCAAATGATACACAGTCCACAGACTCAGTGTGCCAATCAACCACAGCCAATAAGGCAAAACAACATACCCAACACACTAGTCGTAGGTGACTCTATAGTCAGGCCCACTGATGTACCACTCACCAGGCTAAACAAGGAGATGGTTACTGTCAGCTGCCTGTCGGGTGCCAGGATCCACCAAATAACTCACGCACTCAGGTCACTCCACAATAAGTACAAATATGACTCTGTCGTTGTCCATGTTGGTGTGAATGACCTGAGATGTACCTCCCTGGACTACATGAAAAGAGACATGGAAGAGCTCTCTGATCATGTAGCCCAGGCAGGTATGACCCTAGCCCTAAGTAGCATTCTGCCATCGCCCAGAATGATACCGCAGTACAAGGACAAAATGATTGACATCAACAATTGGCTAAGCTTCTGGTGTCATTCTAAGGGGATCTAGTATCTGTCTGCTTGGGATGATATGGTTGACAGACCACGATGCTTTGCCACAGATGACCTGCACCTCTCGCCCCTGGGATTCCGGATACTGGCTAAGGCTTTTGCCACCCCTATAGTGCCTTTTTTATGCAAGGTTCAAATGATAAATTCACCACTGTAACAGGAACAGGCAAGCAAAAACTGAGGGTAATTGCTACTCAATGCTTGAAGTCTAAATCTCAAAATGCACTCACTCGAGGCACTCCTTAAAATGGAGAACATTGATATCTGTGCAGTGACTGAGACCTGGTTCAAGGCTCCAGAGAGCACCCCTGCACTACCAGGCTATAACTCATACCACAACTTTTGGCCATGTAACCTGGACCGAGACACCAAAGGCAGAGGTGTGCCCATATTCACTAAGGATATCCACACCTCCAGGCTAGTTGCTCAGCATAATGCAGCCGAGGTTATCCAAGTGCAACTAACTCTGGGCAAAACTGCAATCCAAATTGTAGCTTGCTACCGATCCCCCACCATGCCCCAGGATTCCCACTCCTCTTTTCTTGATGTACTGGAAAATATTAGGGTTAAACCAAACACCCTAATAATGGGCGACTTCAACTACCCCACCATTAACTGGGAAAACTACTCTTGAACCAAATCCTTAGCTCAACACTTTCTGGAATTCATAAACTCCAATGCCCTGGATCAACTTATCCACACCCCCACCAGGGGCAACAATATCCTAGACCTAGTCATTACCAACATGAGTGACCGGTGTTCCACACCTGAAGTCAGCTCCTTCTTGGTCCAATCAGACCATAAGCTTAATCACCCTTGATATCCACATCCCGCCCCCACCCCCCATTAAGGAAACCATGGTAAAAAACTTCTCCAAAGTCAACTTCATGCTTCTTAAGACAGAAGTGGTGAATTTCATGACAAGTGGTGAACTTCATGACACCCATGCAGATGGACAATAAAGTTACAACTGCTGAATCCTACACAAGTGCACTCTATAAGCACTTACATGAGTGCATGGATCGCGCTATCCCAAACAGAATCAAGACGCTATCCTCCAAAAAAAAGGAAGCCAATCTGGTGGTCCACTGCCATAAACAAACTGTACAACAGAAGGAAGAAACTGTTGCAAAAGAGAGTAAAATCTCATGAGTGGAGGAACTCCCTGGTCAGCCTCAGCAAGAAGCTGAGATCCCTTATAAGGTCCTCCAAAGCTAGCTATGAAAACAAAATCGCCACTAATTCTAAGGACGACCACAAAGCATTCAATAGCTATATCAAGAATCTCAATGGTAACACCCAGATCTGCTCTGATTTACAGCACAATGGCACGAAAATTACAGAAACAACTGATATTGCCAACATCCTGGCAGATAGGTTTAGTGCTAACTTTACCCCTCCCACCCCACCCCCTAAAGGGCCCATATCTATACAGGAAGAATGTAGTGTCCCTGTAATCACAACTACGCAGGTAAAAGCTGCACTCTCTAAAGCCAAAAACACAGCATCCATGGGACTGGACATCCCAGGCTGCATTTTACACGAACTTCAGAATGAACTGCCTCCCCACTTAAGCACCATGTTCAATAATAGCCTCACATCAGGCTTTGTGCCCACTGAATGGTGCACAGCAACAGTTATCCCACTCCACAAAAGGGGAGCCACCACTGATCCCAGGAACTATCGCCCTATTAGCCTGACAAGCCTGGTCTGCAAGGCCATGGAACATATCTTCATGGAACTCATAAACAAAGACATTGTTACTCTCCAAACTGGATCCCACCCAGTTTGGGTTTGTGAAAGGCAGATCATGCCTCCTGAACCTGATCGACTTCTTTGAGACAGTCACCATAGCCGCAGATGAGGGTAAGGAGGTTCACACAGGCTATCTTGACCTCACCAAGGCTTTCGACACCATCCCCCATTCTGGAATTATAGCTAAACTCCCTAAACTAGGTATAAATCCCTACGTCACAAGATGGGTTGCCAACTGGCTCACTGACAGAACCCACACTGTAAAAGTTGCAGGCTCCAAATCTGACCTCAAACCAGTGACAAGTGGAGTACCACAGCGTTCAGTCCTGGGACCTCTCATGTTTGCTATCTACTTTTGTGAAGTACAGGCTAACACAGAAGACTACTGGCTAATGAAGTTCACAGATGACTGCAAACTAGGAGCCATAGTCAAGTCCTCAAATGATGTGGGCATCCTACAGAAGGGCCTTGCTGAGACAGATGCCTGGTGCCAGAGCTAAGTACAGTGTCATCCCCTTTGGTAAAAACTCTGTACCCATGAACTATCACATAGGCAGCAATCTACTTAACACCGAATTTGTGATGAGACCTTGGGACCCAGGTGAACAGTAGTCTCTCCTTTGATAGTTACATCGCCACAGTAGTTAGGAAGTCCTTCTGTGTGGCACACTTCATCATAAAAGGGTTCTCATCCAGGAAAAAAGAGGTCATTGTTCCCCTCTACTCGACACTCATTAGACTCATTATAGAGTACAACGCCCCTTTTGGAATGTACCTCACAAGACATCTGCAGCAGCTGGAAAGGCCACAGAAGTACCTCACAAAGATGATTACTGGCCTCAAACAAATGCCCTACACTGACCGTCTCAAAAAACTCCAGCTTTACTCCGTAGCATATCGCCTACTCCGAGGTGATCTCTGCCTAACATATAAAGCTATGTCAAACCCAGAGCTGTTGGACATGCTACACCTAAAGAAATCCCAGTCCCTCCGAGCTACTCGTTCTATGGACGTAAACCTTGTCACCACAATAAACAGGACATGCTGGAGGGATATATTCCTGTCCCAGAGACTTCCCATACTCTGGAACAGGCTACCCATGTATGTCAAGCAAAGTTCTTCATTAGCACTCTTCAAGAAAAATCTTGATGCGTGGATGGGAAATAGATAACTTTCTTGGGTGACGTAAGCCAGGGAACTTTGTTGGCTAGGCTTACATAGACCCTTGGGCTGATAGCCTAGTACCTACCTATGAACCATATTGTTTAATTTCCTCCTATCTTAACTGTTAATGGAGTCTCATCTACCTCTAACCTTGGCATATTTAAACTGTCCATAAATATTTCCATTTGTGCTTTTCCTTAATTTCTTACTTCTCTGCTTTATGCAAATTTTCATAAAGTTTCCAAAAAATATCTCAAATACCTCTATATGATTTCTGGTTATTTTTCTAGTTATAGGTGCCCCAAGTTTGGCAATAGCCCTTTCTACTTTCTATTGCCTAAGTCTTTGTGACAAAAGTGTTTGTGCTCTGGAGTTATTACCAAAATACAGTTGCTTAACTGCAATTTTTCTAAACATGTACATATTGTTCAGGTGCTCTTAACCTCTGCAATTGCACCTCTTCTTGTTCTGTGAGATTCCCCATATAATATTTTAACTCTTGTCAGCCCTCTGTAAATAATTCTTGTTAATTCTTAACCATATCACTTTCTTTTATTTCTACCCTGTTTTTAAACTTTTGTTTCATTTTATCCCACTCACTATTTATAACTACAGAAGAAATGTATATCTCCCCTAATAGATCTCAAATAATCCACTATCCATTCCTTAACTTTCTCTCTTTTTAACAGGTAGGTGGAAAAGTGCCTATCTCATTTTCACTTCATTACCCTGTATTTTTATCTTTGTAGTTGTTGGTGCATGATCTGAAATAGTTATTGGATGTGTGTTGAAGCTGTCAATTAATTGGATATGTTTCTGTAAAATATAATTTCAGTGTAGTACCTTGAGGAATAATATGCAAATTTCTGAGTTCTGCTACTGAATTCATGTCTTCCATATCAAATATTTTCATAAATTTTTTAGACATCTAACCTCTTTTCTTATATTTTCCTTTCTATGCCCCCCAGACACATAATCGCTTTAGCAGATCAAGTTCCAGTCCCCACCAATAAGTAATATTCCCTGCTGAAAACTGACTATTCCAACACAAATTCGATTAAGGTTCATATTAGCAGTTTTAGGTGGAATATAAAATACATGCCAGTGCAATCTTCCTACCTTGCCAGTAGCCCCTCTCTGAGACTAATCTACCGTTACTATATTTGGGTCTATATCATATAATTGAAAGTTGTACCCCCCACACCCCCTGCTAAATATATATTACAACTCCGAGATTGCACTACAGTGAGGAAAGGGCAAATATTTCAATCTTCACTGTACTGCAATCTCAATAACAGAACTTCGAGTTCCAGCATTTTTGCTCTTCAGAGCGTTTGACATTGTCAACTTTCGAATATGTGATATAGACCCACTATATTTTTCCCTATCTGTCATTATTGGACATCCTCTAGCATTCAGTATAAATACTGTCCTTCTTCCTTTGACTCTGATACTTTGCTGAATATCCATCCTGAAAACCTTCTGTTATCAAATTCACATGCTCTCTTTTTTCCAAATGTGTCTTCTTTTGCATTGCTATTTGCACTCTGCATTTTTCAATACTCTTACCTTTTTGTCTGTACCTGTGAGAACATTTACATTCCAAAATAATATGTTTATCACAGACATGATAAGAAGTTATAATTCCCACCTGTTATATATGATAGCTTTTTAAATGTATATTTCCAGTTTTTGTGTTACACGCACCCACTAATGTTTTGTAGGTTGATCTCTTATACATTTTCTTGTCATTTCCATTTGAACCTATGTCACATTTTGCAAGACATTTTCTTTTAATGAAAATCTTCAAACAAAAAAACAAGAACACTCTCATGACATACTAATTTAAAACAAATGCATGCAACTATGTACACCTTCAAATAATGACGTTTAATCCTCCTGATAGGAGCAGTCATCCCAAATTGACAGCTGTAGATACAGGCATAGCTTAACCTAATATTAAGGTTATCCATGCTAAGGTGCATGTTACAGCCTTTGCTCCTACTTACACTTGCTGTCTGTCTTTGTCTTATCTTCATTCCTCTCCTAGATATGAAAAACAGCTTAGAAGCTTTCATAATATACTAACCTTTCGTCTTAAAAAGTGTTCTGGCTTTCATTGCCGTCCCCCCATAGTCAGCTTGTCTCCATGGAAACACAAGTACCAAATGTACAGCCTCTGCCAACCTCTTAACTTACACTGAACATTTATTTGATAAAGGAAAACTTTTCATTGCATTCAGTGTCATGTTATTGACCTGCTTAAACAAAAAACTTGTTAGATTTGAGCCCAAGGCCTTAATTCATATTTCACCTGTGTAAAAGTAAGAAAGGACATATCAGCTCTACATATATTATACAGATTATTAACGCAAGTATGCTTTTGTCCAGCCATTCTTCTGCTTTTACATTGCAATGTCTACATTTCTTAAAACTACAAAAGAAGATAAAAAGGCATTTGTTTACTTTAGTATCTTCATCATATACAACTGAAAATTCTTTACTATATAACATGCAATTTGTATCATGTAATGCCCCATACAAATACGGTTAAGAATAACAGTTGTGTTACTTAGTTACTTTTCTTTTTTTTTCCTTCTCTTTCCTTTCAAACATTTATTACATGAAGTGGGGCATATGCATTTCAGTCCCACACAGTTTAACAAAGTCAACAAAAGTCCAGTCTTTCTACTTTTCTTGTAAAGAGTAATGTGATTGATGCTTTATAGTCTTAGATTTATTCACCAATTTCACTGTTACTGTTCTGCTTCCTGTTCACCTCCATCTCCCAACCACAGACTCTGGTTCAAGTCCAAGGTATTCCCAATTCTTCTAGTCAGCTCCTGGGTTTTTTAATATGTCTCAAGAATTTTCCTTTGCAACCTTAGAAAAAGTTTCACTAACAACTTCTCTCTAAACTTTATAATTAGAAAAATGAGACACGGAGTTCCCTTGTTTTTGATGGCTCACTTTTTGTTGGAGAAACGTTTGTATTTCCTTCTTACCCTGTTCTGCATCACAAAATGATTCTGATCCTGCAGAAAGAAATATTCTGAAGAGATCTGGCTGCAGCAGTTTGTATCTCACACCTGACATTCCCTGATTGTTGGGATAAATCTGCTTGGTTTGCAGTGAATTATCATTTTTCTACAAATACTCTACTGTCTCTAGTGTATAATACTCTCACATTTTGCCACGGTTTTATCAGGATCAATTCTTTCTGCTGGTCTAATTGCATCCTTACTAGTACAGGTCTTGGCTGCTTTTTCATGACCAGGTATGGAGCATACACATGATGTGCCCTTTCAGTTAATAAATCTTACTGTGAAATACTAGTCCATTTGCTTATTTGTGCTTTCATAAAATTAATAGTCTCTTCCCTCCAGTTTCTCTGGTACAGCAAAACAATATCAGGTTTTCCCTGTGTGTTCTGTCCTCTACCATTTTTTGAATTGCCTCTTCTTGAGCAGTTTCATACTCAGCCAGCCTTTTCATTTCAACATCTAATTTTTGCAGTTTTTATCAGTTCATCTGAATATCTTTTTAAAGCTTCTTCCCTTTTTCCAGCCTTTTGTTATTTGAGTTGATGTATTCCTCCAGTGTTTCATTTCTTGTAATCAGCTCTGTCTGTGAAAATGTGATTTATCTTTTCCTCTAGCTTACTGGAAGCCATGTCTTGCACCAAAACTGGAGCTTGAACTGCTTTTTCCTGAATAGCTGCAGGATTCTTCCCAGTCAATATTTTCTTTTCAGGATGATTTTTTTTCAGCCTGTCTAAGTTTCCTCTTTGCTGGCATCCAGGCAAGTGTACTTACTAGCCAATGACTTAATTTACTGAAAATTGCAGAGTTTGTGGTTCTTATCTCTCTGTTTCTTTTTTCACACTGGGAGAGCTAAAATCAAGCTGTTGATTAATGTCCAACCATCTTCTGCATGTCACCCCTTGAGTTTTTAGTAACCTTAGATTTAAAAGCTCTGTATTATCACAGTCCTATTCATACAGGCTCTTATAGGTTCATAGGTAGATACTAGGTTATCGGCCCGAGGGCCTACGTAAGCCTAGCCAACAAGGTTCCCTGGCTTACACCACCCAAAAAACTTATTTTCCTGTGCCACTGTCAAGCAGAGTCAAGTAAGTGATCCCCAGGGTGTATTTCCTATTTCCCATCCACTCATCAAGATTTTTCTTGAAGAGTGCTATAGGTTCATAGGTGTTTCTTAAGATTCTTAGGTGTTTGTTAAGGTTTTGTTTGTCTGGATCTCATCAGCAGCTATCTGTCTTACCTTTGGCCTATTCACTGCTCCAAGACTTTTCACAAAGCATCATGCTCCTGTCATTTTTTCACAAAGCATCAAGCTCCTGTCATAGCCCATTGCAGGCTACAGGGTATACTCATGTTTCCACATTTATCTTTGGAGAGTCTTTTTCAAATTGTCAGGAATCTCTCACTTAGGTTGGCCACAATCTGGGATTACAAGAGGACATTCAAAAATCTTTCTTGACACCATCACACAGGATTGTGTTTCTCTGGTGTCTGCTAGACACCTCAGCACAAAGAGCTTTTCTTTCAAAAGGAATGAATAGATCTATATTTAAATCTATTCTAGGGGTTTTCCACTCATACTTCGTTCACTTCAGGGAATACCGTAGGATTCTGTGTCTAATGGCATCCATGATTGTCATGATACCTTTTGCAAGACCCCACATGAGAAGGATATAGTGATATGTTGTCTTTTTGGTCCCAGCCTCAACACTTGTCTTTTCAAATCCCAGTTCTGGGATTTGTGAAAAAAAATAATTTGGTGTGCACATCAAATATCCCTGAATCCATGTCTCTCCATCTCCCTGTCTGCCCTTCTACTCCAAAGCAGTCAGTATCAAGGAAAATAAAAGTGCAAGATCTCTGGGACAAGAAAGAGACAGAAGTACATCAATATAAAAGAGAAGATGGCTTTTATGAATTCTTTTAACTCTGAATAATCTGTGGTCTCCAGAACCTCTGCAAGTCGAAACAGACAATACCACAGTGATGTGGCTCATAAACAATTAAAGGGGATCCAGATCTTACCCCCTTTGCAGACTAGCTATGTTAACATGGGATATAGCTTTACAGCACAGTCTCATTCTACAAGCAGCGTACATTCTACCAGAGAAAAATTGTGTGGCAGGTAAGCTGAGCAGGCAAAGACAAACCCTCACAAATAGAAAATAGACCAGGTGGTCTTCTAAGATTTGAGCTATTTGTGTGGAGTTCCTTGTGTAGGTTGTTTTGCCTCCTCTCTGAACAACTAATTTGCAAAATTCTTTTCTAGGACTCCATGCAAGAAGACCAGGAAGACAGATATATTTTCTTTTCCTTGGACAGGAATGTTCGTGTTTGCTTTTCTATCCCTTCCACTAATATCCCGGTTAACAAATGTAAAATAAAAAAATAAACAAATAAAAATAAATAATATCCAGTATCTAAAGATCATTGTGGCGACTCCCTTCTGGCCCAGGCAACAGTAGATGATGTTCATGTTTCACTGTTGCAGTCATATCTGATGGGATTTCCTTCCATGTAAATCCTTGGCCGGCCCAACTACCAAAGAATTTCCTCCTCCTCTTCCTGAAGCCATGACCAACATCAAGAAATCCAGGGATAAATGGAGTCAAATGGCACCATAACCTCAGTTCTTGCTTGCCATTGGAGCCCAAAGCAGAGTGTGCCAGTCAGTGCATTGATTGGTCCACACCAGAGAAAGACAACGTCTAAAGCGGAGTACCTGATTCAGGAGCTTTTCGTATGTTTCTTGACTAATGTCAGTGAAAGTTAATTGTCTCTAATGTGGCAAGTAGATACCACACCAGAACATCTACTCCTTTTCTATACCTTGTCAGTTCTGTGCTCGCTTTAACAGTAGAACAATTAAGTGTTGGGCTGAGATTTTAGCTTAGCACTTTAGTGATTCACAAGGGCCTTCAAATACAATGTTGTCTTCTGATCGGGCTGAGGTTGATCTCCCTAGGCGTAAGAACGAAAACCGTTCACAACTTAGGGTACTGGGTGATGCTTCTTCACTGTCTGTCAGCCTGCCTAGACTTGTCATCATTGAAGAAGGTGAGACACTTTGGGAGTCCCCTCTGATGACTGAGTTTGTGGCACAGGCCTCTATCAAGGCCCATTTGGAGTCCAACACACCATTGGTTCCCTCTACTTCCACACAAGCTGAAGGACTTGGCTCATTGGTTGGTTGAGTCTAGAGCTTCACAGGTTCCAGCTTCTGAAGTGCACTCTGAAAATGCTGAAGGGGTGTCTGGAGTCTCTTGTCAGGAGATTACCTCGGTTCACCATCCCTGGGATTCACCTGACTGACTGTGTCCAGGCCTTAGCCTAAGACCTCACATAAAAAGGTTGCATCCAGACTGCTCCAGCCAATACCTTCTGGCTACCACTCCCAAACTCAGGCCTATCAACAGAGCCTAGTTAGAATGCCTGAGGATTTTGTCTCCATAAGTCAGATCCAGATGGTTTTCACTCCGAGGTTGTGACCTTGAATCTTCTCCTGGTAAAAGGAAAAGGTGCATCTCCTCCAGGTGTTTTCTGATTCTTTTGACTCTAAGGATGGTAACAATGAATCCACTTTTGAAGAAGGTTTATCTATTGCTTCCTATGGGGATTCAGATTTTGGTGAGAACCTTGCCTCAGCTTCTGCCCCTGAAGGCATTTCCTTTGGGAAAACCCTACATACTCTGAGGGAGCACTTTAAATGGGAGGCACAGGACTATCCCCAATCCAAAAAGAGGGTTAGGGAATTTCTAAAATTCCCTTGAGTATAAACCTCTTACAATTCCTCCAGCCTTGGAGGTAGTAGATCATGTCTTACTGGATTCCTTTACAGCCAGGTTCTCTCTCTCCCCTGCCCTTTGGAAACCTTATAGATTCTGCAGAGTTCTGGATTCCCACAGACATCTTTTCAAGAACCTTGTAGCAGACCCTGAAATGACTCTGGGTCCTAAGGTAGCTAAAGCTAACACTTCTAAAAGTCCCTTGCCAACTGACAAAGAAAGCAGAGTCTTGGACAGGTTTAGAAAGAACGTCCTCACCTCTGTTACCCTAGTCATGAGGGCATTAAATTCCCAGTTTCATATGGTGAAGTATCAGGAAAACATTTTAGACCAGATGAAGCAAAAACTGGTGGGGACTGAAAATAAGCTCTTCCACAAGGAACTGCTACACTTGTGCAATTTTTACTGTCAAGTAGCTAAGCACTCCTTGCACTGTGGCTGTGATGCTGTGGCAGTTTCCAGCAGGGCAGCAGCTATAAGGTCCATCATTAGAAGACATGCCTGGCTGAGGGAGCAGTCTTTCCTTGAACATGTGAAATCACAGTCTCTTAGATGCTTCTTTGGGCAAAGATTTCCTTTTTATCCTGAAGGCTGAAGCTGTGCATAAGAAGATCAAGGATAAGGCCAAGTCCATGCAAATGGTCAAGAATATTGTTCTTGTTCAACCTCCTCTCTTCAGCTGCAGTTATCCTACCAAACTCATATTCTTTGTGGCCTCCCAGTCTAAGCCTAGGCATAGGAGACCTATAATGGAAAGGAGTCAAAGGCAGAACCAGTGACCAAGACAATGGCAAGCAGATTCAAGTAGGCCTGTGGGATCCCATCAACAGGGACCCAGCAGGGAGCAATCAGTACTCTTCCATGAGATTCACTTCCCCCTCCCTTCAAGTCCCACTCCTCCCTGCCTACTTCCCCTCAGACTTGGAGGATGGCTACCCCTCTTCTTAAAGAATTGGACTTTATTTACTAGAGATACGTGGGTACTGAAAATCATAAAAAGAGGTTACAAACTTCTGTTCAAACAGCCTTGTATTCAATCAGGTTTCCCAGATATTCCACCAAACCAACAACCAGAGGTGTTAAAGGTACCGCTCCTCTGCACCTAAGTTTCTGTAGAACCAGTACCAAACACATCACAAGAAAAGGGATGTTACTCAAGGCTTTTCCTCATGCTTAGAAAAGAGGATACCTGGAGGCCTATTCTGGATTTGTCAAGGCTCAACTAATATTTGCAGGTACTAAAATTCAAAATGCTAACCCTTAAAAAAATTGCTGCTTATGATTTCAGCCAAATGCTTACGTGGTAACCTTAGATTTAAAGGATGCATACCTCCAAATTCACATAGAAAAAAATTTGCAGGAGGTTCTTACACTTCATAGCAGGTGTGAGGCATTTTAAGTTCTTTGCTATGCCCTTTGGCTTGTCTACTGCACCTAGTGTTTTCACAACATGCCTAGGCCCAGTGGTAGCCTTATACATGTCAAAGTGCATTCAGATTTAGCCCTACTTAGATGACTGCCTCTAATGTAGAAAAACTCAAATCAGATCTACTTTACACCCAAGAGGTCTGGCTTCACTGGTATTCACCATCAATACCCAAAAATCTCAGACCAGAAACAGGATTGTGTTTCTGGGGGCTTTGCTGGACTCTTCTCTCCAGAAAGCCTTCCCTCCTCCAGACAGAGTTACCTTTCTAACTCTGTACTTCCAAAAAGATCACTCTCGAGCTATCTTACTGTCAGTGAGTTCCATAGAGCTTTGAGTGAAATGGCTTCCTGAGTCCTCATAATCCCCCTGGCCAGACTCCACATGAGGAAGCTGCAGTGGTACATCAGAAATGCGTGGTGCCAACTTTCTCAGTCTCTCATCTTCAGGGTGAAGCTTGTCACTTGTTTCAGGAAAGAGTTTGCTTGATGGGCCTGTGCCTGCTCCCTCAACCAGGGCCTACCTTAAGGTTTATTCCTCAGGACCAAATTCTGACCACAGATGCCTCAGAAATAGCCTGGAGGGCTCACTACAACAACTTGGAGATTCCAGGGTAGATGGAACCCCCAGTTCAAGAACAAACACATCAACCTAAATGAACTGATGGCAGTTCAAAAAGGTCTGATTTCCTTCAAAGACCAATGGAGACGAGGAAGTGCTCCTAGTAAAGACAAATATGGTTATGTGATACATAAACAAGTGTGGAGGTGGGGGACTCACTCTTACCCTCTTTGTTGTCTAACCATGGACTTTTGGAAAACTGCAAACCCCCTACATCTGTACCCCATGGCTCAGTACCTACCAGGAGAACAGCGTAACCAGAGAATGCGGTGTGCCTGAGATAGACCTTTTTTCCACCAAGGAAAACACTCACTTAAAAAACATTTTGCTCAAGGGCCAAAACAAGCTTAGCCTGGAACATGGATGCCTTAGACAGGCCTATTCCTGTATGTCTTGCCCCCAGTCCCCTTACTCCCCAGGGTGCTGCTAAAGATGAGGGAAAAAGGGTCAAGGGTCATTCTAATAGCCCCAGACTGACCAAGGTAGCACTGGTATCCTCTAATCCTCAATCTAAGCAAGAGGGAGACATTGTTACTGCCCCAACTTAACCTATTAACATAGTACAAGGGTTCCATCATACACCTCAACCTGAACATACTCAAATTGGTAGTTTGGGTGATGCCTTAACCACCTGGAGGTGTAGATGTTAGAGTGTATTCACTGTTGCAGTCTTCTTTCCCCTCATGCCCCAAGAGATTGGGGTGTGCATTCTCTTCTCTAGTTCCAGGTTGTTTGTTCCTTCTCCTCTGTACATGCTCTGAAGTTTCTGAGCTTAAGCCCTTGACCTTGGGGACCTTTTAGGGGGCTCCTGTTTGTTGGGGAGAAGAAAGTACCAAGATTATGGTGCCGGCTAACTCCCTTTCCATCCTGACATCTTGGTGTTGGTCAGAGCAGCTTCAGAAGGAGGAGAAAATTCTCTGGTAGATGGGCCAGCTAAGGGCTTCCACAGCAGGAAATACCATCAGTTATGTCTGTAACAGTGAATACACTCAGACATCTACTTTATGTTAAGTGTACCCAACTGTACTCCCTCTCTTCTTTTGAAATTGGCCAGGGGCAATTACCACAAGCTTCCTCACAGACTGAAATTACTTTCACAAGAACAGGAGTTTTTGATGCATACCAAAAATAACCACAAATGACTGCTTTGGATGGTAGAGTCTTAATGTCTTTTAGGCGCCTATTCTCTGAGAACATGCAACAGGTGTTGATACAGGCAAGAAAGCCTACTTCTACAAAATATTATATAAGCAAACGGAAAAAGTTTTCTAGATGATGCCAATAAAACAACCACTACCCATTTAGGGCTAGCATTTCTCTGGTTTTGCAGTATTTGTGAGTTACTATTCTATTGTCTGTCATTCTCCTCTATCAAGGTTCATTTGTTAGACATTTCAATGGATCCCCCTCTTTCAGTGCATTATCTCGTGTAGAAATATTTTTGAAATAGTTGCTTCATAGGAAACCTTTCAGAAAACAGTTGGCGGCTCCTGGGAATCTTAATTTTGTGTTAGAGAAGCTAACACTTGCTCCATTTGAACCAGCTTTCTGACTTGACCTTCTTAACATGGAAAACAGTTTTACTGGTTGCTCTGACCTTTGTCAGAACAGTATCTGAGTTACAAGCTGTTATGATGGGGTTAATTTTGTCTCATTTTTCAGAGAGACAAGGTTTCTTTGAAAATTAATCCTTTTATGACTTAAGTGGTATCAAAGCTTACACTAAGCCAAAATGTTTATTTCCTTGTTTTCTTTCCAGAACCTAAAAATTAGGGAAAATTAATACTTTATACTTTATACCTTGGCTGTCCACATGCAGCTCTGGTACTATCTAGGCAGAAAAAAACAATCTTTCAAAACTTTTGATCAGTTGTTCATTTCTTGTGAAAGTAAGAAGAACTGATAACTTATGTCAAAGCAAACTATTTCCAAGTGGGCTGTCTCTGTTATTACCTTTCATTATTTCCCCCAAAACAAATGTATTCCAGGCAAGGTCAAGGCACACTACCAGGCCTTGGTTTTATTAGTGGCTTTTTGGAAAGAGTTGGAGTCTAAATATTTTCTAAAAGCAGTAACTTGGTTCTCTTCATATTTTTAAAAAGTAATGCAAACTAGATTATTTTTCCAGGGCAGGCTTTGCTAGCACTGTTCTCTAGGGGCTCCTGGACCCTTTCCCTTCCATCTCCTAGTTATTATAAGCTGTGGTAAGTCTACTCATGTAGCTTGGGCTACTGCTTTAGTGAGCAAAATGAAGAACTTAGTACAGTTGTGTAAGTAAACTTACCATAATAGTAAATGTTCGAATGATCACTGCTGCAGTAACCACTCCCCCCCCCCCACACACCCTTTGTTTTTTGGTTTGTTTTTTTATGCCAGGGTGTGGATATATATTTTTCTTTTCCTAGCAGTCAGGGTTTAGCCTTACTTTCTCAGTTGGCATGACATCTCTGAATAGCTTGGTGTTCAAACCTGTCTTTTTAGTCTGCTCGGCTCAATCTGTTTAGGGTTTGATTGCCTGGATGGTACCCTTAAGCTTTGGAAGCTTGCCAGGTGTTCTGCCTATGTAGTGTGTGACCCGTATAGCTTAGGCTATTTTAACAGTGATCACTCAAACAGATACTGTTATAAGTTTACTTAGACAACTGTACTTTCCTCACTGTGTGTATGCTTGAATCCCCAAATGTTTACACCAATAAAAAACATTGTTACTAGAAAGAGCAAACAATGGCAGGGAGCTAGCAGCTGTCCCTTTCATTGGAGAACTCTTGGTTTCAAATAAATAAAGACCAAACTGAGGTAAATGGATAATTAAATGGTTTAAGTTAAATACACCTATAGTGGTATAAAATAATGGATAAGTGAATTAAAACTAGCAACCGCAGTATAGTAATACAATAAGACATAAACAATATAATCCTAGTAAAATGTAACTGTTCAACAGATAGAGTCAGGGCATTAAATACAGCTGTAAAACTGGAGAATAACATTTTTTTATTATTAATTTTGTTTCTTAGGCTAGTTCTACTGGGAAGATTCATTCACATACAGGACCCTAAAGCTTGTAAAGTAGACACTGGAAAGGCAAACAAGTAAATCACCAGGTAATATATAACATACACAAGAAAGAAAACAAGCCAGAAACATATCAACAGTACTATGCAGATGCAGTGATAAGAAATGCATTATGATGGGGTATACTGTGGAACATTTAATGCAGATCAGCCCAGGCAGACTATTTCTCAAGTATGACCCAGGAAAGGTTTGAACCAGTGCCATTTTGCGGTATGTTTATGTTAAAGGTGAAATAAATATGAGCATCCACATTTAAAATAAACTATTCAAATAAGTAGCATTAGTACAATTAATGCATGTAAGTGTCCGTAATTCAAACTTTTCTAGGCATCACTTTTTATTATACCATGGGTTCTGTCCTGTAGCCATGTTTTCAGGAAGTGGAAGAAACTTAGTTTTTGTAACAACAGTCATCTGGTAGCTGTGTGTCCAGTTTTTCAACTTTTCAATTTTTTTTTTTTTTGAAAGTGCATAACTTAATGCTTCTCATCTCGGAGCTTTCTTGAAGTTTTGGGCACCCTTAAAAGATTAGCATTGTATGATACAAGGGTTCTGTCTGGAATGTGGGAGCATAACAGCTAGGCTAAATCTGTTTTCCAGCTGTAGCCATCTGATTTTATTTAGGAAGTGCCAGTGTTGAAAAATAGTGCTGGAAACAAAAGCAAACTACTCTGTGATTTGCTCAGCCTAATTTCAAGAAAACATGACTGATGATGTTTGCTAAAATCAAGTCACACAATAGTTTTGAAGTATGTTTCAGGTATATGTCAAAGTTAAATTCTATATAATGTTCCTAATTTTCAGTTAATCTGCTTTTACTACAGCAGCTGTGTGATTTATGAAAGGACATTTATATTTACTTGGCTGCCTGTATACTAGTAATTTTGCATATTCTCCAGAAGTATACAGAACAGAAGTTTTGCCATGCAGCAGGACCTCAGTTCTGTCCTCATCTGCAATAGTCTTCTGTCCCTTAACCACAGACATGGAGAGCCTAAGCTCACAAGAAGGTGCAGTAGAGATCAGAAGGACTGGAGAGTTAGAGGGTGGCACAAAAAAAAAAATCGGCATAGTATGTGAGATGCAGCACATATAACTTTACACATTCTATTACAAATATTGAGAACAGTAAAGGTCCAAAGATTTAGCTTTTGTAAATACCTACCTTAATGTCAAGGATATTAGGGCTGCATGTCTGCCACAAAACTTACTGTTGTGCCTGATGTTTTAGGAAGCTCTGTCAGTAGCAAGTACATCTCTCTATACACACTGTGACTGTAGATTTTTTCCAGAATTAGTGGATGGTCAGCCACGTCAAAACCTTTAGATACTTCAATTGCTTTATGGCTATGCAATATCCTTGACCTATATTACTGACAGATCACGTGTTTATAAATGGCAATTTTTTGCACAGTGAACAACTTCAAGGATATGCTGAGTTAGTGATAAGATCTGACAGGAACAGCGGGCAGCTTAATATTTTCTCTACTTTTTCCAAGATTTTCTTCAGTCATCTAAGGGTGATAAGTTAAATTGATCTAAAGTTCTTGTTTTTTGCACAGACCACTCCTTTGGGTTCTTGGATGATTTTATTTTTCTATATTTACATTTCTATATTTTTTACTTGTTAACAATGACCTCCACCAGTACTGTTATCCAACAGGGTGCTGGCGGAAATTGGGCTACTGTTGGCCGAAGGAGAAGAGGAGGGTGAAGGCATGCCCGAAGGCAGGAAGAGAGGAGGAAGGTTAGGAGTGTAGCAGTGAGGGTAGGAACTTTGAATGTTGGCAGTATGACTGGTATAGGAAGAGAGCTAGCTGATATGATGGAGAGAAGGAAGGTTGATATATTGTGTGTGTGCAAGAGAACAGATGGAAGGGAAGTAAGGCCAGGTGTTTAAGAAACGGGTTCAAATTGTTCTATCATGGTGTGGATGGCAGGAGAAATAGTGTAGGGGTTTTACTAAAGGAACAATATGCCAAGAGTGTTTTAGACGTGAAAAGAGTGTCTGACAGAGTGATGTTTATGAAGCTCGAAATTGATGGTGTAATGATGAATGTTGTTAGTGCATATGCTCCGCAAGTTGGGTGTGCGATGGATGAGAAAGAGATAGTTTGCAGTGAGTTGGATGAAGTTGTGGTGAGTGTACCCAAAGGTGAGAGACTAGTGATTGGAGCGGACTTTAATGGGCATGTTGGTGAAGTGAACAGGAGTGATGAGGAAGCGATGGGTAGGTATGGTGTTAAGGAGAGGAATGCGGAAGGTCAGATGATTGTGGATTTTGCAAAAAGGATGGACATGGCTGTGGTGAATACATATTTTAAGAAGAGGGAGGAGCATAGGGTGACGTACAAGAGTGGAGGAAGATGCACACAGGGGGATTATATCCTATGTAGGAGGGCCAGTCTGAAGAAGATTGGAGACTGTAAAGTGGTGACAGGGGAAAGGGTAGTTAAGCAGCATAGAATGGTGGTCTGTAGGATGACGTTGGTGATCAAGAAGAGTAGGAGGAGTGTGAAAGCAGTGCCAAGGATTAAATGGTGGAAGTTAAAAAAGGGTGATTGTGAAGTGGAGTTTAGGGAAGAGTTAAGACAGGCACTGGGAGGCAGTGGAGAGTTACCGAATAGCTGGGTAACTACAGCAGAACTTGTAAGGGAGATTGCTAGAAATGTGCTTGGTGTGACATCTGGACAGAGGAAGGAGGACAAGGAGACCTGGTGGTGGAATGAGGAAGTACAGGAGATTATACAGAGGAAGAGGCTGGCAACGAAGAAGTGGGATTGTCAAAGAGATGAAGAAAGTAGACATGAGTATAAGGAGATGAGGCGCATGGCAAAGAGAGAGGTGGCGAAAGCTAAGGATAAGGCGTATGGAGAGTTGTATGAGAGATGGACACTAAAGAGGGAGAAAAGGACCTGTACCGATTGGCTAGACAGAGGGACAGAGCTGGGAAAGATGTGCAGCAAGTAAGGGTGATAAAAGATAGTGAAGGAAATGTACTCACAAGAGAGAAGAGTGTGTTGAGTAGATGGAAAGAGTATTTTGAGAGGCTGATGATTGAAGAGAATGAGAGAGAGAGAAGGTTGGATGATGGTGGGGATAGTGAATCAGGAAGTGAAGCAGATTAGCAAGGAGGAAGTAAGGACAGCTATGAAGAGGATGAAGAATGGAAAGGCTGTTGGCCCAGATGACATCCCAATGGAAGCATGGAGGTGCTTAGGAGAAATGGCAGTGGAATTTTTAACTAAATTGTTTTTTTAATGAAATTTTGGAAAGTCAGAGGATGCCTGAGGAGTGGAAAAAGTGTTTTGGTACCTATCTTTAAGAATAAGGGTGATGTGCAGAGCTGCAGTAACTACAGAGGGATAAAATTGATCAGTCACAGCTTGAAGTTATGGGAGAGAGTAGTAGAAGCTAGGTTAAGAAGGGAGGTGATGATTAGTGATCAGCAGTATGGTTTAATGCCAGGAAAGAGCACTACAGATGCGATGTTTGCTCTGAGAATGTTATTGGAGAAATACAGAGAAGGTCAGAAGGAGTTGCATTGTGTCTTTGTGGATTTAGAGAAAGCACATGACAGGGTGCCTAGAGAGGAGTTGTGGTATTGTATGAGGAAGTCGGGAGTGGCAGAGAAGTATGTAAGAGTGGTACAGGATATGCACGAGGGTAGTGTGACAGTGGTGAGGACTGCAGTGGGAGTGACAGATACGTTTAAGGTGGAGGTGGGATTACATCAAGGATCAGCTCTGAGTCCTTTCTTATTTGCAGTGGTGATGGACAGGTTGACAGATGAGTTCAGACAGGAGGCCCCGTGGACTATGATGTTTGCAGATGACATCGTGATCTGTAGTGAGAGTAGGAATCAGGTTGTGGAGACTCTGGAGAGGTGGAGATATGCTCTAGAGAGCAGAGAATGAAGGTCATCAGGGCTAAGACAGAATATGTGTGTGTAAATGGGAGGGAGGGTAGAGGAATGGTGAGGATGCAGGTAGTAGAGTTGGTAAAGGTGGACGAGTTTAAGTACTTGGGGTCAACAGTTCAGAGTAATGGTGAATGTGGAAGAGAGGTGAAGAAGAGAGTACAGGTAGGGTGGAATGGGTGGAGAAGAGTGTCAGGAGTGATTTGTGACCGACGGGTACCAGTAAGAGTAAAAGGGAAGGTCTACAAGACAGTAGTGAGACCAGCTATATTGTATGGGTTGGAGACAGTGGCATTGACAAAAAGGCAGGAGTCAGAGCTGGATGTGGCAGAGTTAAAGATGTTAAGATTTGCACTCGGTGTGACTAGGATGGATAGGATTAGGAATCAGTATATTAGAGGGTCAGCTCATGTTGGACAGTTTGGAGACAAAGCAAGAAAGACGAGATTGCGTTGGTTTGGACATGTGCTGGGGAGGGATGATGGGTATATTGGGAAAAAGATGCTAAGGATGGAGCTGCCAGGTAAGAGGAAAAGAGGAAGGCCTAAGATAAGGTTGATGGACGTGGTGAGAGAGGACATGCAGGCGGTTGGTGTGACAGAGCAAGATGCAGAGGATAGGAAGAAATGGAAAGAGATGATCCACTGTGGCGACCCCTAACGGGAAAAGCCGAAAGATGATGATGATCGTAGTGAGCAGATATGCAATATTTTTTGTGGGGTGGTGGGGTTCATCAGAAGCAGTTCTATAATTCTTGTTTTTGGCCTAAGGGTCCTTGTCTATAGTTGATGTTCTGAGCTGGAGATTCAAACAGAATGCCCATTGGTGCAAGAAATCACTTGTGTGATGCACATTCTGTGCCAGTAAAATAACTGGTAAGTATTTTTTTTTTTATTTTATTTACTTTTTTGTGCTGACCATCAGACCCTCACCCTCCTTTCATCAGTCTGCCCATTCATTCCTGTCTGTGGAGGAGAGTCAACGTAAAGGGGTAGTCATCATCCAGGCAGCCATGGGGGTGTTCATTCAAATGATTCCTTTTTTCTCTCCTTGAGGGTGCGGTCATAAGGAAAAGCCGAGTATGCAATAAAACTAAAACAACAAAAAAGTGTTATATTTGTTTTGTTTTCAACTTAGTTACTGCTGTAACATCAGGAGTATATCAATAATTGAAATTAACTATAAAACACAGGAATATCAGAAGTGTAACAATACACTTTAATAAATTGCTTCCTTATGTGACTACCTTAAAAATGTCTTGCCAAAATTCGGTGCAGTTAAAAATTTGTAACCCTGCACAATGATCATTTAGCTGAAATGGGTAGAAGAAACATTTTAACTGCAATGCACACAATTATGAAAGTCTAAGTATAAAAACACTGAAAAGGTATGCTACAGCAAATCTTTCTCCCTCTCTCTCTAAATATATATATATATATATATGGGTCTAGTTCTAAATTTTAAAGTTTCAAAAGTTTGAATTTCTCATGGTCGAGACAATGAGATCAAAGTTTTGAAACTTTGAAATGTAAATGACATTTTTTTTTTTTATGTTCACCCCCCCCACACCCCCCGTTAATTAAATATACTAACTCCAAGATCACACTACAGTGAAAAAACTGTTAAATACACCATTCTGCGCTGTATAGTGATCTCCATTTAAATGGGGCAAAGTTTCAAAACTTCAATCTGACAGTCTCGACCTTAAGAAATCCGAAGTTTTGAAACTTTAACATTTAGAAGTAGACCTATATATGTATATGCAGGTCTACCTGATTACGCCGAAAGTGGAAAACACCGACAACGAGATAACCAATACTGGAAGATCGACAACTGAGAAGACCGACATTTGAAAAGCCCGTCGCTGAGAACACCGACATGATAAGGTAAGTGTGCGATAGGGACGGATGTTAGGATCAGGGTGTGGGTAAGGTAAGTGTGTGATAGTGAGGAACGTTAGGGTGTGAGTCAGGTAAGTGTGCGATAGTGATGGACTTTAGGGTTAGGGGCAGATTAAGTGAGTTAGTGTTAGGGTGCGGGTAAGGTAAGTGTGCGATAGTGACGGACTTTAGGGTTAGGGGCGGATTAAGTGAGTTAGGGCTAGGGTGCGGGTAAGGTAAGTGTGAGATAGTGATGGACTTTAGGGTTAGGGTGCGGGTAAGGTAAGTGTGCAATAGTGACTGACCTTAGGATTAGAGTTTGGGTTAAGGTTAGTGCATAGATAGATGTGTATGTAAGGTTTAGTGTAGGTTTGTAAGGTTTTTGTTGTGCTTGTGTTGTGTGTGTGTTTTTCGGAAAAGGTCTGTGTTTTGTTGATTGTCAGGATTGTGGTTTGTCGGGCATGTAAAGTTTCGTGATTTTGAACTTTCGGTGTTGTGGTGTCGGTTGTTTTGTTGGCGTTTTGGCATGTTGGCATTATCAGATAGACCCGTATATGCACATATACGTACAGAACCATCTTTAAGTGGAGCTAGGCACTTGGGGTTGTGCATGGTAAAGGTATTACAGAATGCCCAGGCTTGTAAGCCACAAGCCCTTTTCATGCACTGTTGAGGGTGTGGTGACATCTGTACCATGCACACCCCCTTCCATGCCTGATTCCATACTTATAACACTGAAGAGATGTAACTCTCTATGGTATTATGGAACATTAGCCCACAACGTTTAACTAGTAGATACACAGATTCACTTAGCTGTTAAATACCATGTTGTACATAAGTTGAAATGCCTGACAATTATATTGACACCATGTGGCTTTTTATAAAATTGAGTCTAACAGACGCATATCTACAAGGGAAATGGGCACTGTAGAATGTTTGATATAGCTCAGTTGTTTTTTACAACTGGAATAACAAGGAGTGAGCAATATAACTACAACTGTAGCCATATGAAAGGTTTTGAACTCCCTCAAAAAGCAGCTTTGTTGTTAGCACGAGAAATGAAAATAAAAATATAGTGACTTAATCACTGTAGAAGTCATTATTGATTTGTTTTACCCAAAGGAAATCAAAAGTGACAGTAGAAATCCTGAAGAAATTCCAGTTAAATATAATTCACCTACATTTAATGATTTAATATCAGGCAAAGCATTTGTTGTTCTTTTAACATAGCCAGAAGTGATAGCCTTGCAGTTGTATCTTAAAAACAACAGTAATAGTAGTAGTGCACCTTCTTACAACAGTAGTCGTAGTAGTACACCTTCTTACAGCAGTAATAGTAGTAGTAGTACACCTTCTTACAACAGTAATAGTTGTAGTAGCACACCTTCTTACAACAGTAGTAGTACACCTCTTACAACAGTAATAGTAGTAGTACACCTTCTTACAACAGTAATAGTTGTAGTAGTACACATTCTTACAACAGTAGTAGTACACCTCTTACAACAGTAATAGTAGTAGTACACCTTCTTACAACAGTAATAGTTGTAGTAGTACACCTTCTTACAACAGTAGTAGTACACCTCTTACAACAGTAATAGTAGTAGTACACCTTCTTACAACAGTAATAGTTGTAGTAGTACACCTTCTTACAACAGTAGTAGTACACCTCTTACAACAGTAATAGTAGTAGTACACCTTCTTACAACAGTAATAGTTGTAGTAGTACACCTTCTTACAACAGTAGTAGTACACCTCTTACAACAGTAATAGTAGTAGTACACCTTCTTACAACAGTAATAGTTGTAGTAGTACACCTTCTTACAACAGTAGTAGTACACCTCTTACAACAGTAATAGTAGTAGTACACCTTCTTACAACAGTAATAGTAGTAGTACACATTTTTACAACAGTAATAGTAGTAGTACACCTTCTTACAACAGTAATAGTAGTAGTACACATTTTTACAACAGTAATAGTAGTAGTACACCTTCTTACAACAGTAGTATTAGTAGTAGTAGACCTTAAAACAGTAGTAGTAGTAGTACACCTTCTTACAACACTAATATTACACCTTCTTACAACAGTAATAGTAGTACACCTTCTTGAGTAGTAGTTTGCCCCAGATCATATTTAGACGTGATGAAATAGTTTGAGTCCATTACTAGTGTAGATCAGGGTTATGCACAAGAAGGTATGTTAAGATGCTGGACATTGTCTCTTATTTAAAGTAAATTTATAATAGGGAATGTTAGAAATGATACCTGTGTGCTATGCAGGCTTAGGAGTGGAAAGTTCATGAAAACAGTGATATTGAACTATGGCTGATACTGCAAGAGTACAGCAGACAGGGCTTAAACACAACCACAGTATCTAAAAATAAAAGGGTATTAGGCTTATTAATCAACGCCGACATTTGTTTTGGTGACTTTTCATAGCATCATTTCTTATTTACATTGCCTCCTGTCTGCTTATTAATTAAATGCAGCCCAAGATATACATAAAGAAATAAAGAAAATTGTATTGCAGCTTGTGTGGTACAGCAGTGATTATAGCCATTTTTTTTTTTTTACTGGCACAGTGTGCATTGCTGAACTAGTTAGGCAAACCGCAGGTCACCAGCACTAGATGAGGTGAAGGTCTATTATAGATTAAAAAGGCAGTGAAACAGTGCTTTCACTTCTTTTCAAGCACCCCCTTCATTGATCATTGTAGTACAAGGAAGTGCGTGTCATATCTATTCTCATTCCAGAAATCCACTTTAATAAATATCTCAATATAAAATAAGCCTAAACTAGGTATTGTATAATAACATGTGCATGTATGGCTTTTCCTGTATTTATATAGTTACAGTGGTACCACTAACTGTATTTATCTCCAGTCCAGCAACACAAGCCTCACCTACTATATCCAATGATTTGAAAAACTAGCAAACTATATCTTTATTATAGCTTGCCATCCACTAAAACTACCACTCCCTACAGGATTACCAGCATAAACTGAATTATTCCTTAAAAAAAAGCCCACCTTTCACTAGAATTAGAATACAGTCGTATTTCAGACTGTCATCCTAAAAAAAAAAAAAAAAAAAAAAAAAAAAAACCTCTGCTTTCCTTTACTGTTAACAGTGTAGCTGGCTAGAACTCTAAATCCCTAACATCTTTGCTTACTGCTGCTCCTTCCCATTAACCAAATATCCTCCAACCAACTTGTGGAAAATATGTGTCTGTCAAGTGTTGTTTCCCAACAGTTGTTTGCTGGAAAAATCCACTCATTTGTTTCTTCACTTAATTTTATATATATTGAATTCTGACCATTGGCAATGCAATCTATTGTTCTAAAATCACCTTGGCAACAATGTGTACTACATCGGAGACTTCTTTTACTGTGTGTGTGTCATCTTTTTTCATTGTAGCTATTTGCCTAGTTACAAGTAAACTTCTAAGACAGAAGCCAGTATTAAACCTCCATATTTAGGGGATTAGAGGCAAATTCAAATTTCCTGGGGCATAGAATAAACACAGTTCCTTCTTCCAACAATACCAGACTCGCCTCCTCAAGGGGGGAAATGAAGTTCATTCAGCCATAAGCTTTATTTACTTTATGAGCCATTCAACGTTAGTGTATTGCATCACACTTTGGTGTTTCACGTAACCGTAGTACTTCTGCCAGTACATTGCATTCCCACAATTACTTCAAGTATTAGCCAAGTCATCCCACTAGAATAACCAGCAAAATATTTTCAACTATTCCTGTTAAAGGCATCCATCTATACCATATTACAAGTAGTCTATAAATTGTGCAGTCTCACAGTACATTCTTGAAAATAAGAAGCAGCTTAAGGTTGACTAGCCCTCTGTAAACGAGCAGATTCGTAAGACTTAGACATCCCTTAACCATTCAGACACCCCAGTGTCCAATCATGAACATACATTGTTAAACTTTCGTGAAGAAAATACAGTCATGTAGGCCAGTGCAAAAAAACTAAATACAAGAGGAGGACAAGCACCCTGTTAATCATTATAGCAAACTACAAGTAACACCTCATCTTGCACTGATTTACGTGTGTTTGTGTATGTGTGTGTGTGTGTGTGTGTGTGTGTGTGTGTGTGTGTGTGTGTGTGTGTGTGTGTGTGTGCATGCATGCGTATAAAATTAATCTTTATTTATGAGGAGTTAAAGATGAAACTCTCCATCACTGATGATGTGTTAAAAGTTAATAAGGTGGTGTAGCAGACACCCGTTAAGTCAGCAATAAACTTCTCCAGAATACAGATGGCGACCTTCCCAAACACACTTTCACCTTAATAAGCAACCCTACAGTAAGCAGACCTTGTAATGTTCAATAAAGTAAATCATCAGCAATCTAGAAAAACTTGTCTTAGAATATAAGCAGTGGAAAGATCCATTCTTAGACTGTACTGTATTTTCCTACATGTATATAAATATTTACACATTTAGTGGAGAAGCTGTCAGCCTAAGCTGTATACTCAGACACTGTATTCATTCAGATCTTGACAACATTATCACAGCTAGTAGAGAATGATTATGTTACACTATATAATTAATGAGAATATTTAAAGCAAGTACTTTAACCATATAATATATGTACACACACATGCATAAAACACCAAAGAAATTCCTTGTGGCTTGTGAAACAGTGGAAAGTCATAATGTTAATTTTAACACTTATTACTTATTTATGCACTTTTTTTGCATAAAGAACAATAAAAGAGCATCTTGTAACCAGTCAAGAAAAACACCCTTGTTTTTAATGCACGGCCAGCTAGATTCACAAAAATGTAACTGGAAAAAAAAATAAATAATAAATAAAATAGTCTGTCTCTGGCCTATACACATGTAAGAAACATTACAATATAGTGCAACTTTCATGCATAGAACGCTTGCACAGTTTGTGGAGAACCCCAACTATTCTATCTTTTCCTATCTTCATCATTGATTGGCATGTAGTATATTTTTCATATCATACAAAGCCTTAGACGTTGTAATGGAGAGCCTCCAACTATTCATTCAGGCACACACAGTTCATTAGAATTTAGTATAGTTTCCATATCGTACAAAGTCTTAGATAGGAGAGTGGAGAAATTCCATCCCCAGCTGTTCACTTGTTCACTCAGGTGCAGTGCTCTTCTGTAAATCCGAGAGTTAACATAACTGAATAACAAGCCAGTAAGTTACCTGATAGTTAAACCTAATATATATATATATATATATATATATATATATATATATATATATATATATAATAGGTGTAGATTTATACAGACACACACATGCAAACATCTAATAATCTGTGTTAAGCTTTCAAGGGTCCCTTGGGCTTGTATTGAGAGATAAATTGCAACTAGCATCTTATTTACCAGTCCAAGAAACCCTTAGCAATCTAGAGATACTTTCATCTTTAAGGCATGGCTAGATCACTGTAATTGAAGGAAATAATTGTCTAAAGCCAATGAATATATGCCAAAGAAGACATGGACATTCTATCTTTTCCCATCTTCATCAGTTTGCTGTTTCCATTTATCTACCAAATATGCTGAACTCAAGTCACCTTTCTCTTTAGGTGAAGTTTTGACTTCCATTTCTTTAGGTTCAATAAACATTGAAACTCTTCCAGTGTGAATTCTAAATATCTGCTTACCATTTGGCAAGCAAAGTTAATTTTATATTTCATTTTTCTATCATAGACTTTCATCAGTTATGAGGCTAATGGCTAAACCTTGATCTCTGTGGAAGCATGGTGTCAGAATAAACATAATTCACAAAAACAGAATGTTCTGTAATGTCTCTGCCTTCACAAACTGCACCTGCTCTTTTTCCTGCCAGATAATGAGCCTGTAGGAAGATTACTTTTGGCACCCAATATGTCTGTTCAGCTACAAACACTGGTAGTATGCCTTCTCAGTGAGTAATTCTAAAGCACCATCCTTATTTATAATGGATAAGCAGTCGTCATTTTACTGACCCTTAATACTGGTTAATATCAGGTTTCTTATTTTTGCTGTATCCTGTAGTGAAACCAGTTGTTCTGCAGTATACACCATTTGTTCAAGTATTTAAGTCTTATTTCAGATTTTTGCAAGACTTTTTGCTTAAACAGAATTATGGTATCATACTGATTCTTCTGAAACTCATAGGTTTCAGCTTGAAGACTGACGCTCTCTGGCATATTAAACCAACAGTTCCAACAACTTCTATTACTCATGCACAACATTGTGTGTGTTGAGAGTAGGTGGTGGAGGCAGTCTCTCTCTCATAGCAGTAGTACATCTACTTTGAGCTTTTCATTTAACTGCTCACAAAATAGTAATTGTAATAAATAGAAATCATGCAGATAGTTTCATAGTTTCATAGTATAGTACTAGACTATCTGCCCTGGGGCATTTGTAAGCCTAGCCATAGTGATGTGGCTTTAGCCACCCCCTGAAATGGTACAAAAATGTACAGAATAAATCTAGAATACTGTGCCTCTGTCTAGTAGTGACACAATGAAGGTCCCCTTATATAATAGAATTAGTTTACTGTGCCCCTGTCTAGCAGTGACCCAGATGTGACCCCTGGGGTAAATTTTCGATCTCCCATCCACTCATCAAGATTTCTCTTGAAGAGAGTCAGTGAGGGGCTCTGCCTAATACGAACTGGGATCCTGTTCCAAAGCATGGGAAGCCTTTGGGTTATGAATCTATCCCTCCAGCATGTCCTATTCATACTTGTGCCGAGGTTTAATTCTTTAGCTCTTGTGGTCCTGATGGATTTGGATTTTTTGAGGTGGAGCATGTCCATCAAATCCTGATTGGACATGGCCTTGTACGTCAGGCAGAGATCACCCCTGAGCAGGCGGTATGCCACTGAATAGAGCTGAAGTTTCTTTAGTCTGGCAGAATAAGACATATGTTGGAGACCCTTGATCCTTTTGGTAAGGTACTTCTGTGGTCTCTCCAGCTGTTGCAAGTGCCGGGTGAGGTACATACCAAATGGGGCATTGTACTCAATCATGGGTTTGATGAGGGAGGAATACAGGGGTACAATGACATCCTTGGATCTGGATGTGAATCCCTTCATGATGAGGTGTGCAAGGTAGAATGTTTTTCTAACCACTTTGGCAACGTGGGTGTCAAATGAGAGGTCGCTGTCTACTTGGGTCCCTAGGTCTCTGATTACTTTTTCCGTACTCAGTGGGTTGCTGTCTGTGATAATTTGTGGGTACTTTGTTTTTTCCAAAAGGGATGACTATACATTTTTTGGCATTTAGTTTAAGGCCGTGACTACGGCACCAGTTGTCCGTTTCAGTGAGGCCTTTTTGTAGGATGTGTGTGTCAGCTGGTGTGTCGACTATGGCGCCTAGTTTGCAGTCATCTGCGAACTTTGTCAGCCACAGCCCTCCCATGTTTGCTTTAACATCTGAGAAATAAATGCCGAACAAGAGGGGTCCCAGGACAGATCCCTGTGGGACACCACTTGTGACTGGCTTTGAGTCTGACATTGCTCCAGCGATTTTAACTTTATGGGTTCTGTCATTTAGCCAGTTTGCAACCCATCTAGTGACATAGGGGTTTACTTTTAAGCTGTTTAGCTTATCTATGATGCCTGAGTGGGGTATTGTGTCGAAGGCCTTAGCCAAGTCCAGGTATGCTGTATGGACTGCTTTGCCCTCATCAATGGCTCTAGTGACTGTTTTGAAAAAGTCAACCAGGTTTAAAAGGCAGGATCTGCCCTTCACAAAGCCAAACTGGGTGGGGTCAAGTGTCTGTAGGTCCCCTATGTCTCTGTTTATGAGTTCCATAATGATTCTTTCCATAGCTTTGCAGACCAGGCTAGTTAAGCTTATGGGGCGGTAGTTTCCAGGGTGTGTAGATGCACCCCCCTTGTGTAGTGGGACCACTGTTGCTGTACGCCAGTGTACAGGTACATAACCCGAAGTAAGGCTAAGGTTAAATAGCATTTTTATGTGTGGGTTTAGCTCCTCATGGAGTTCACGTAACACGCACCCCGGGATACCGTCAGGTCCCATTGATGCTGTGTTTTTTGCTTTGTTTAGGGCGGTTCTCACTTGGACATCTGAGATGACAGGGAGATTACATTCAGCTGGGATAAGTATTTCTTCTTTTGGGGGTGAAGGAGGCGAGAAGTTTGCACTGAACCTGTCAGCCAGAATGTTAGCAGTATCTGTGGGTTCAGTGTATTTTTTGTTGTTGTCAACCAGCTCTGAGCATATCTGAGGGTTTCCGCCCAGGTTTCTAACCTAGCTGAAGAAGGCTTTGTGGTTATCTTTAGTGTCCTTAGCGATTTTTCTCTCAAAGTTTGCCTTGGATGTTTTTATGAGAGAACGTAGTTTTCTGCTAATGTTGATCAGAGACGTCTTCCCTTCATGGGATTTCGCTCTGACGTGCAGTAGCTTCCTTCTTTTGTTATACAATTTGTTTATGGCTGAGGTCCACCAGACAGGACGCTTACATTTGGTGGAGAGGGACTTGGATTTGTTTGGGATTGCATGATCCATGCATTCTTGGATATGTCCATAGAAAGCATTTGTGAAGGATTCGGCATTGCGGGATGTGGTATCCACTGGCACAGTGGGCTTAAAGGATACCATCTCCTTCTTAAGAAGAGTGAAGTCTGCTTTTGAGAAGTTTTTCACTGTGGTCTTTTGTGCTGGGGGTGGAGGTGGGATATGTATATCCAGGGTGATTAGTTTGTGGTCAGATCTCACTAGTGAGGGGTATACTTCTGGTGTGGAGCATTTTGTCTCCATGTTTGTGATGATCAGGTCTAGTATATTATCTCCCCTAGTGGGAGAGGTGACTAGTTGTTCCAGTGCATTTGAATTTATGAATTCCAGGAACCTTTGGGCTAGGGTATTAGGGCTAGAATAATGTACCCAATCTATGTTTGGGTAGTTGAAGTCTCCCAGTATGATGGTATTTTGTGATGCATTCATATCCTCCAATGTCTTCAGGAAGGCTGAGTGTGGTTCTTGAGATTGGGAGGGTGGTCTGTAACATGCTACCAGTTGTATAGCAGTTTTGCCTATGGTTAGTTGCACCTGTATGGTCTCTGTTGCTTCATGTGTTGCTACTAACCTGGAGGTGTGGGTGTCCTTTATGAATATGGACACTCCCCCTCCCTTTGTGGTTCGGCCCAGGTTTTGGGGCCGAAAAGCATGATACGAGGTATAGCCTGGTAGTGCTGGGGTGCTCTCAGGAGCCTTGAACCAGGTTTCAGTTACTGCACAGACGTCGATGTTCTCCATGCTGAGGAGTGCATGGATAGTAAATTTAACTTCTTCTAATTAAGGCTTAACATTTTATATTGCAGCTACAAATTTTATATTGCAGCGACAAATGTCTTTGTAAAAAAAGTTCTAAGCTTGTTTTCCACCTTTCCTGTTACTAGAGTAGTCCAGAAGCAGATTTGCTATATCCAGGACTGTTCTGTAAGTTTTTGAGTTCCCCAGACCTTTCTGTGTTAGAAGGAAACCTTCCAGCCTATCTACCAGAAGAGGAGTGGTTTCTCGCTGTGAACTTGTAGTTTATTGGGCGTTTGGGCAGTTTTTCTATCCCTTTCAACTTTCTGGTTTTACAGCCCATGTTTGTGTGGGTTTGCGCTTGTTTAAGCCCCGCGGATCCTGTTTTGGCATCCTGCAAGACTACAAGAGCAACAGAAAGGAGAAAGAGACATAAGTGCCTCCATTTTGATTTTTTTTTCTGATTATACTGTTTTCTGCACTTAATTTAAGTAATTTTTTTATATTTAACTGCATTTATTTTAACTGTATTTGCTTTAATATTGCTACATACTCGTGTGCTAGCTTGCATTGCATTTAAAGTATATTACCGGTGCCAATAAGACTGATCTTCAATTTTTCCCTTAGATCTTGCTAGATCTCTTCTCTCTTGCACTTTAGCTTATGTATCTAGCACTTCATTGGGCTTTTTGTAGCAATTGTTGTAGTACGCAAGTGCTATCAGCACTAGAAGTCCTATAAGTAAACGCTCCAGTACTTAGTAATGATGACCATCACTCCTGACATGTCTAATCAGTTTCCTGTGATTTCTCCTATTAACCTGGTGAACTTGGGCATTCTGAGGCAGTGTAGCAACTGCCTCATGTACACAGACAAACCTCTCCTCTTACCTCCCAACACTCAGACTTGTGTTTATATATCCAAATTGGAAGCCATGCACTCTTCAGCCAAGACTCCAGAATAGCTGGTGAAGAGGAGAAGGTCAACACCTGCACCACACCACATGGAACACACAACCCTCCAGAACACCCACCATCACAGCCCTCACATAAAAACACAAACCACATATCCACCTTCACAGAGGCTCTCGATAAAAATCTAACCAAACAGCAGAGACCTCCAAGGCAGAAGCACACTCGACCAACACAACATAGCACAAACCACAAGACACACAGCTCACCTACACAGTGTGCCCCTCAACCTAAGCCCCTAAGGCAAAACAGCTTGCCCAATACAATAATCATAGGTGACTCAGTAGTGATACACACTGATGTCCCACTCACTAGGTTGAATAAGGAGAAGGTAACAGTCAGCTGTCTGTCAGGTGCCAGAATCTGACACATAACACACGCACTCAGGTTACTCCACAACAAGTACAAGTCTGACTCTGTCATTGTCCATGTGGGGATGAATGACCTAAGACTTAACGTCCCTGGACTACATGAAAAGAGGCATGGTAGAGCTCTCAGATTTTGTGGCCCAGGCAGGTAAGACCCTAGCCCTGAGCAGCATCCTACCATCACCCAGAATGATACCGCAGTACAAACAGAAAATGATTGACTTCAACAATTGGCTAAGATTCTGGTGTCATTGTAAGGGGATCCAGTATCTTTCTGCTTGGAATGACATGCTTGACAAACCTCAATGCTTTGCCAGAGATTGCCTGCATCTGTCACGCCTAGGTTTGTGGGTACTGGCTAAGGCTCACACTACCCCTTTAGTGCTTTTTTTACGCAGTGTTCCAAAGACCAAATTTTCACCGTATCAGCTATAAATAAATGCAATCTGAGGGTCATGCTGCTCAATGCTAGAAGTCTAAATCTCAAGATGCCCTCGCTCGAAGCACTCCTCAAAATGGAGAACATCGACATTTGTGCTGTAGTGGAGACCTGGTTTAAAGCCGCAGAAAGCACACCTGAGCTACCAGGCTATAACTCATTCCACACCTTTTGGCCCCAGAACATGGACCAAAGCTCCAAAGGTGGTGGTGTCTCCATTTTCATAAAGGATATGCATGCCTCCAGACTACTAGCTCAGCATAATACATCTGAGATGCTCCAGGTACAACTAAGATTGGGTAAGGTGAGTCAGGTCGTAGCCTGCTATAGGTCCCCAACCATGTTCCAAGACTCTCATTGCACATTCCTAAACACCCTGGAAACTATTAAGCTCTAACTGAACACTCTCATACTATGTGACTTCAACCAGCCATCCATCAACTGGAAAACTACTCATGCAGCAATGCACTCCCCCAACGCTTCCTGGAATTCATCAATTCCAGTGCCCTGGACCAGCTCATTCTTACCCCCACTAGAGGAAGCAACATCTTTGACTTGGTTATTACTAACATGGACAACCATTGCTCTACAGCAATAGTCGATTCCTCCCTGGTTAGATCCAACCACAAACTAATCACCATGGAGATCCACATCTCCCCCCCCCAAAGGTATCCACCATGAAAAACTCCTCCAAAGCTGACTTTGGAGTCCTAAAAACAGAGGTGTCTAACTTCACAGCACAGAAACAGTCTGTACTGCAATAAATAGAGTGAAGGAACAATAGTAGAAATCAAACTCTAAGAATCCAATGCCAAAGGACAGAAACCAACGTTTATTGCAAAGCTTTCAGGTCACAAACACCCTTCCTCAGTGCTACTGTCATAAAAATGAAAAATACAGCATTTAAATATGAGTTCTTGTAAAACACATGATTACAGCCAGCCTTTCACACAATAATAATGAGACCCCACCCCCCATATGACAATGTATACTTTATAACAATGCATATATATGTAAAAAAGTTATGAGAGATCATTTAAAAAATCATATATAAATATATATGCAAATCCAATACACATATAAATAAACGTTTATATAAAAACTATAAATTTTCTGCCTGTTTTTTTACTAAAATAGGCTTCAGACTAACAGCATTATTTAAACCAGGTAAAAAGTCTGCCTGTAGCCTAACTATCCATTCATGCTCTTTAAATTAAACAATATTATTAATGTTACCACCCCTACTACTAATATATATTACATCAATAACTCTAAATTTAAATTGATGTTCTTGACCTTTTTCAGAAATATGTTTGCTTAACGCATTAGTTCTGATATTTCGTCTAATATCAGACTTATGTTAAGCTATACATTCTCTTAATCTCCTTATAGTTTTTCTGACATAGAATGATGAACAAGAGGTACATGTAGCTAAATAAATAACATTAGTAGTATTACAATTTGCTGAACAATCAAATATGTATTCTTTATTAGTTGTGGGGTGTTTAAAAATGTTGTTTTCTGTATAAATATCCATGCAACAACTACAGTTTAAGCATTTTGTAGTACCTGGTTTACTAAAAACATTTGTTATGCTGTCAGTTTGTTTAAAATCCTTATAACACAACATTCTCTTTAAATTTTTTTGATTTCGATAAGCAAAAAATGGTCTATCACCACAAATTTGTTGTAACTCAGGCATTGCCATCAGAATTATCCAATTTCTTTCCATAATTTTCTTCACTTCAGCAGTCTTTATATTAAAAGTGGTTAGATACCTTATTTTATCATTTTTATTCTTCTGTGTTAATAATACATTAACATTGCCACCTAAAAATATAGGTTTGACATGGTCTTTGATCACAGACTTCCTCACAAACCTCTTTCACTTTTCCTAAATCATACCCACTTTCATAAAATTTATTGCATTATATCTTCTGCTTGTCTAAAAATCCCATCTTCTGTATTAAGTCTGCTTATTCTAGTTAACTGTGCTCTTAGTACCCTTGTGAATAGGTGAGGTGCATGCATGCTATGCCTATTTACATAGTGGTTTACTTGAACATCTTTCTTATGTACCCTAGTTTCTATTTTACCTTCTATTTTTCTTATCTCTGCATCTAAAAAAAACTATCTTTTCATTTGAACTCTCCATTTTAAACTTCTGAAAACTAATCTAAAATGAATCTGTACACGCTGCATGTGCAGATTGCATATCCAGTACCCCAGAATATAGCACAGCATACCTAAAGCAACAGCTCAAGCCCGCATCTACATTTCATTTAAATGAAAAAGTAAAATAAAAATATGTAAAATACAGAAATTTATTCTATTTTCATTTATTTAAAAAATAAAACAAAAAAGTGTAGCTTTACAAACTGCATACACAAAATGCATGCATATAGCTTCCCAAAAAAATTACACTGACCACCTAAATTGACTTTGTAGAAAAAACAATTCTAGAAAAAAATGAATTACTAAATATGAAACACTGACCTAGATGACAATATGGATTAAAGTCAAAGTAAACTTTACTGTCATTTAGCACTACATACATGTAGCCTAAATGAAATTTCGTGCATCAGCTCAATTCTTGAGATTACATAGGAAAGTGAAACAACACGTACAAGTAGAGGAATAGACAAATACACTACTACTCCCAGTACATACAAGAAAGGGTAGAGACATTTGCCAACACTCGCATAAGAAAAGAATACCCTCACCTGAATTAAATTAACTGCCCTATTTTAAGTAATACAACACACACATACAGATTGAAATGCCTAAGTTATTTGTCTAATATTGCACTTCAGTGAGTTAAATAATACTGACTGTGGATGTAATAAATACATATATTCTAAGTAACTGCAATATTTAAGTATATATTGCACAAATAAAAACTGACTTATGTATCCGTCTGATTGTAAGTGTGAAGTAACTAAATGGCATAACTAAACTAAAACTATCAAATCCTAACATAATTCCTCTCATTGCTAAAATATATAATTATGAACTGACGGTTCAACAAAAGTACCTCAGCACTACAGTTTAAAACTGTTCATGAAAACATGCCAAGCCACCTAAAGCTTTAAGTAGAAACTGTGATCATTAACATTGTCCACTGAAGTCTGTGGAAAACATTACTCTGACATAAATGTATGCTCAAAAAACAGAAGAGAAATGGAAAACGGAGGCTTATTTGTGTGATATATAGCAGTCTGTGACTCTTGGCTTCACCATTCATGAGACTTGTTTTCTAAATCTGCACTACAAAATATTTCATTTATCACACACACCTTCATATTCTATGCATAATTCATGGAACATTTGAACATACCCCAAAATACATTTGAGCTGAAACACTATAGCATGTCACTGTTTAATTAATTTCCTTGTACTAGGCAGAAGTCACAGTAAAGTAGACGAGTGCTGCTGTATGGAAACTGTGCAGAGTTCTTAATGCTGTGTGTTGGGGGATACTATTTTAGTGTAATGCTTGGCCAGTTAGCGATAAGATTATGTATAATTGAGATATGAGCAGTGGAATTCTTACACAGACTAGCCAGAACTGTTAAACCACCGATTCTCATTTATTCTCAAGTAGTACTCTTGTTGTTTTGTTACCATAATTTACACTTTTAAGCTATATAAACTGAACAGTACTTTTGCAAAGCATGTAAAGAACGCAGCTCCAAAATGCACTTATTTTGAAATCCCAGTGCCTGACACTGTTCTCCAAGTTTTTTGCATGATGCATATGTAGTGTGTGCTTTGGCTTATTACATTATCATTTTATACCAAAGGTCAGATACAAGGAATAGCTACTCCTCCACTGAAACTGTTTATCTCCAAAGATAAGTTGGATGCAGCCTAAAGCCATCAACAAAATAAACAGTGGCATTAAACTCAGCTGAATCAAAAACATCTGAGCCCTCAGGACTTGTGGTGCCCAGCCTTCCCATTTGCCATGTGGGAATTTCCTCACACCTGCTGCTGCTAATACCCTAGTTTTGAGGTTGCCATAGCCATACTGAATGCAGGCAAAATAGTGTTCATGCATCCAAAGCTGTGGAAGCAGTTCATGATTTACACAAGTTAAGAAGTTTGTCATTCTCATTGCTGCAGTAAGGCTGTATGGGTTGTATCCTTTCTAGGATGCAGCAATCAGACAACTTCACAAAGCTCAGGCTCCCTCCTACACCTTCAGTCTGACTGCTGAATTGTCAGACCACTGGAGGGAAATCAGTAGTCAGTTTGAAGAAAATGTCAGTAGTTGCTGCCTTGAGAGGAAGCAGCTCTGAGATTCCACAGGAGCAGCAATTAGCCTTGAAGCTTTATTTCTGTCAGAAAATTCCCTACTTGGGGAACCCTTCCACATAGAATTTGTTGCTCTTTTAAGAAAATATCACTGTTTTTCATCTGGTGACTACATGTGGTATGTCCTCTCTAAGGAAACCCAATATTTTTTTTCAGAATATCAGACGTTTCCTCTCTGGGACCACAGTTTATGGTTTAGAGATTACTTTTTATGTGGGGGTTATTTTTATGGTAAAAATGTAATGTTTATACAAACCTTTAGTTTTTCTGTGACTGTAAGGGCTGGGAAATGTTTTAAATTGGAAGAAAATGTTTTATGTGCATTTACTGCTTGTCTACACTTTGCAATATCCATCTTAGGAAGAAGCCAAGTGTGCTGATTGGGTCGAAGCCCATACTGAAGTGCCAACACCCCTGACTGGGAAGAAGAGAGAGGCACTGGCTGCAAACAGGTCTGCTCCCAATGAGAAGAACTGGCATGCATTCCATTGTGCTCGGAGTCAAGTGCAGCAAGGTAGTTCAGTGGTGTGCAAATGATTATTGGCTCCAACTTTGCTTCACAATTCAGCAGGCCGTAGACATTGGTAATATGCGAAGAATGTATGATGGGATCAAGCAAGTAATTGGTCCATCATAAAGGAAGATTGCCCCATTTAAGTTGATCACAGGTGAGGTCTTGCAGGACAGAACCAAGCAGATTGAATGCTGGGTAGAACACTACTCACAACTCTATATGCCAGAGAGGCCATAGTTATGAGGAGAGCCCTGAATGCCATCAAGCCTCTGCCAACTATGACTGAAGTTGATGAGCCTTCCTTGGAGGAACTTAGTGATGCACTAAAAGCACACACTTCTTGAAAAGCCCCAAGGAAAGATGGTATTCACTTAGAAATCCTTAAATGTGCCAACTGTACTCTAATCTCAGTGCTGCATGCAGTACTTTACCAATGCTGGAGAGAAGGCAGTGCACCACAAATATGAGAGCAGTCTATATTAACAAGGGTGACAAAATTGATTCCAACAACTATCGTGGCATCTCCCTTCTCTGTACCATGGGGAAACTGTTTCTACATGCAGTCCTGAAGAGGCTCCTTGTTCTTGCAGAGAGTTTACCCAGAGTCTCAGTGTGGGTTCAGAACCAAACAGAGTACCATAAACATGGTTTTCTCTATTAGGCAACAACAAGAAAAGTGCATGGAGCAGAACAAACATCTGTACATTGCCATCCTTGATCTGACCAAGGCATTCGACTTGGTCACTAGGAAAGGACTGTTCACGATTTTGGGAAAGATCAGTAGTCCCTCAACACTGCTTATCATTATCAGAGCCTTCCATGTAGGCATGAAAGGAACCATCATGTATGGCAGATTCACATCCGAACCTTTCGAGATTCTCAGTGGAGAGAAGTAGGGGTGTGTACTGGGTCCAGTATTGTTTGGTATCATCTTTTCAGTTCTATTGAAATTTACTTTTGGAACTCCTACAGAGGGTGTCTTTCTCTGAACTAGAACAGATGGCAACCCTTTCAAATTGTTAAGGCTTAGATCAAAAAACTCAGCAGGAACTTCAGTCACTCATGACTAGCTTTGTGGATGCATGTATAAAATTTGGCCTCACAGTCGACCTAAAGAAGAACCAGGTGATGGGCCAAAGTGTAGGTAATGATGAGCGGAAGTTGTCCAAGAGTTTATGTACCTATGCTCTATGATCTCAGATAACTTGTTGCTGGATAGCAAGATCAACAAGCACATTGTAAAAGCTGCCACAATCTTTTCCAGCCTGATTTAAAGAATATGGGCTCATAATTAGCTCACTGTGCACAGCAAGGTGTGGGTTTACACAGCCTGTGTTTTGACCACATTACTGTATGCCAGTCAGATGTGGACTTTGCACTTAGAACAGGAGCAGCATCTCAATGTATTCCATATGTGCTGCCTTAGGTGCATACTTGGTATCTCATGGCAGGACAAGATCCTCAACAGTATAGTGCTTGAGATGATAGGCACCACCTCCCTGTTCACCCTCCTGAAACAGAGATGTATGCACTGGTTGAGCCGCTTCTCAGACATGATGGATGATCTAATACCAAAAGACCTCCATTTTGGTGAGCTGAAGTCTGAAAGAGGCTGAAAGGGTGACCTAAATTGCGCTACAAGGACATATGCAAGAGTGTTCTTGGTGCTCTCTCCATCAGCATAAACACCTGCCATTCCCTTGCCTCAGACAAGTATACCAGGAAACAGGAAGTGAAGAAAGCTCTCAGTATGTATGAAACCACCTTGGCAAGGAGAGCAGAGGATGAGCGAGCCCTCAGGAAGATCTGTGCTTATGATAGCAGACTGACATCTGCCTACTGCTGCTCAGAATGTGGAAAGGACTGCCACTCTCAGATTGGATTGCACAGCTACAGAAGACACTGCTTGAATTAGTCAGGATCAAAGGATGCCTACTACTACATTTTGTGACAACTTATCTGTTTTTTTTATTCCTGTCAAAGTGCATTGTAGACAAGTGCTTGGGTTTCTGACAGGGATTTTGTATTTTTCTGTTACTCTTACAGAAAAAGAGACTGTGTGTGTGTGTGTGGGGGGGGGTAATGCAAATGTATTTCGTGTACTGCTTGTGACCACTTGCCATGACACCTTAGCTTCCAACTGACTCATTCCAGCACTACTTACTTTCTTATCTGGTGTTGTCATTTCAGCCACCATGGATCAGGAGTCAGACACATTCTTTTCAACTGTTCCAGTGTCCACTGTAGGCATGGGAGAACAATCTTTTTGATCAAGGAGACACCCAGGATTGCTTCTCAGACTGAGGAAAGAGACCTCTTGATAGGACTAAACTGCCATCTCCAAGTTGGTTTTCTGTCAGGGTATTTCCCGCAGAGAAGAAACAGGTTAGATATGGTTCACCTGAACACACAGGAAAAGATGGATCTGATATTGTTAATCCTCATTCATTCCTTACGCGTGGGTATTGGTTCCGACCTCGGAACCGAGCCGGGCATTTTCCAAGCTCGTGTCAGCTTCAAACTTTCAAGCTAAACTCTTACCCATAATCCCCCTTTCCCTGTTACCTCAGATTTCATTTGCTGCATTGCCATTCGGTCGTGTCAAGCTGCTTCTCTTGAGCTAAGTATAGTTATTTGTTGAAAAAATAGTTATTTATATAACTTTCCTGTCAGAAAAGTTTCTATTTCATTGTCTCTTACCCTATCACATCTATTGACCATAATTTCTTGAGTTTTTCTTCTCTTTTCTCAATTTTTCTCCCACGGAGTATTTCTCCCCTTACCATCGTTGGTAATCTTTCCCTTTTTTCCATGCCTTCAGGTATTCTTTTGTACCATTGCTGGTACCCTTTCTACTATCTCCCTTTTTTTATCATGGCAGATAAGAAAGGTAGTCTGGGTTTTAAACGGTGTTTTGATTGTGGACACAAATTACCTACTTCTGATGAACACTCTTTGTGCGTTTATTGTTTGGGGGCGTCCCATTTATCTGTTGACCCGCCCTGTACTATCTATGAAAATATTTCTAACAGAACCTTGTTAGAAAGGAAAAACAAGTTGTTGCTGAAGGGACTTCTCAGATCTCCCTTTTCAGAGGCTATTTCTGGGTCAGAGGCCTCAACACCTCCTAGAGCCCATGAGAAAGTTTTGGATGTTCCTACTAAGGCTAAGTCTTTGCCTTCATCCCCGGCTGGGGACTCCCACCAACCTAAACCTAAAAAGGCTAAAGTTTCCGCTCTGGAGCTCACTCAGTCAGCCCCAGTGCTTTCGGTGCCTAGACTCTTGGCACCGAGGCCTTCAGCTCCATTAGTGATCTTGGCTCCATCTTCTCCTGCAGCCTTCACTGTATTGGCAACGAGGGGCTCCTCGGTTCAGACTATTGCTACTACTGTATCGGCACCAACCACTCAGTCAGTGCAGACCTTCACCACATCAGCTCCGACATCTTGCTCGGAACCGACGCCTCTATTGTTGTCTCCAATTTTGTCAGTTCCAGCTTCGGTACTGACAACCACTTTGGCACCGATCTTCCTGTTGGTGCAGACCGTGACCTCGGCACTGATGACTTCTTCTGTGCAGACACTCATAGTCCAGTCTCTCTCAGCACCATTGTTCTCGTTGTGGACTGGTGAGGTGGGCACTGAGTTTGCTTCTTCTGTGGACAGGCCTGTTTCTCTCTCAGGTCCTCTAGAACCTTTCCAAACATGATGTGTTGCGTCTTGTGGATCATGTGCTCCTGGCCAGAGGTATCCCACCCCCCCAGTGCTTTCGGTGCCTAGACTCTTGGCACCGAGGCCTTCAGCTCCATTAGTGATCTTGGCTCCATCTTCTCCTGCAGCCTTCACTGTATTGGCAACGAGGGGCTCCTCGGTTCAGACTATTGCTACTACTGTATCGGCACCAACCACTCAGTCAGTGCAGACCTTCACCACATCGGCTCCGACATCTTGCTCGGAACCGACGCCTCTGTTGTTGTCTCCAATTTTGTCAGTTCCAGCTTCGGTACTGACAACCACTTTGGCACCGATCTTCCTGTCGGTGCAGACCGTGACCTCGGCACTGATGACTTCTTCTGTGCAGACACTCATAGTCCAGTCTCTCTCAGCACCATTGTTCTCGTTGTGGACTGGTGAGGTGGGCACTGAGTTTGCTTCTTCTGTGGACAGGCCTGTTTCTCTCTCAGGTCCTCTAGAACCTTTCCAAACATGATGTGTTGCGTCTTGTGGATCATGTGCTCCTGGCCAGAGGTATCCCACCCCCCCAGGACCTATCCTTCCTTGGGAGGTGATCACCCATCTCCAAAGACCCCTTCTTATTCTCCTCCTTTATTGCCTTTGAAGTCCATGGATATAGCGCAGTCTTCCCCCCTCTGCGGTTCCCTTTATGGATCTCACTAAGGTACCGCAGTTGCATTTGTGGCAGGAAAGCTTTGCTACAACCCAGGATGTCAGTTATGACACATGTAATTTGCTGCTCCACAGTCATCCGGGGACTCCAGGTTGGCAGGCTGAGCCACTTAGGGGAGGGGTGACCCCTGTCCTGGACATTCACTCCTCTTCAGGTGGACAGGCCTTCCAACTGATGGAGAAGGCTTTCGCTACTGCTGACGATACTGGACTGTCTATCCCCCCACCCTTCTCTGGTACACTGATTTCACAAGTTGCACCTAGCGGACACCGGGTGCAAGGGCCTCAGGACATATTCCCACATGAAACCCCTTTTCCGCTGTCTTCCCCAGCTTCTCCCACTGAGAAAGTCCACCAGAAAAGTTTGTGTAAGAGGAAAGCACATATGGACTCCACTGAGGAGTCCCTCCCTGAAGACACAGACTTTGATGAGGGGGAAGGATCCCCTCGGTCACCCTCTGAGGTATCCTTTGGTGATATCCTCAAAATCCTTAAACAGAGAGGTGACTGGCAGTCCTCTAATCTGACCTCTAAGGAGTCAGTGTTCCTGCAGGCTTTTTGCTCCTGGCCCCCTACCTCCTGGGTTACTCCACCTGCCGATGAACTTGTCCAGTTTATCGTGCAGCGTGCATGGAAGGCTGCTGACACAGTCAAAGCTATTCCTTGGAGGCCAGATAAGATTTTGTCCCCCTCCTGCTACGGATCCCCATTGGTCAAAAGGTCTTCCTGTGGATGCTTTGGTGGTGGTGGCCACAACTTAAAAGGATCTGGCAGAAGAAGAAAGCCAGACTGTCCAGCCGCCTAACAAAGAGTCCTGGGCCCTGGACAGGATAGGGAAGCACACCTTTGCATCAACAACCTTTACTATCAGGTCCCTGAATTGTATGGCACATTTTACCAGGCTTCAAAGGGATCTGATTTCCGAGCTCTCTGAAACCTTGGCTGGTGCCGTGTCTGATGAGGTCCGTGACAAAGTGGCCTCTCACCTGGCCACCATGGAGTCAATATCGAACTCCTCTATGTGACTAATATCTCACGCATCAGAAGGAGCAGCTAGAGCAGCGGGTTCAACTGCGGTCTTGAGACAACATGCCTGGATGCGCTTAATGCAATTTCGTGCAACCCTTTAAGGCTTCCTTTCTTAATGCTTCCATTGAGGCCTCTTCATTGTTTTGACCCAAAGTTAAAAGCACACTGGCCAGATATAAACAGGACGGTAAGACCCTTTTTGCTGTAGGTTCCCATTATTCTTCCCCTCAACGTGCTTTCTCCCGAAACCAAAAGAGTGGGAAGATATGGTTCAAGAAATCTCAGGGTCCTTTCCGTGACACACAGGCCGAGTTCTACCCTAGAGGCAGAGGGGGAAACTCACACACAAGATGCTCCTTTCAGGGCAGAGGGGGTCCGCATAACCAGGGTTCCAGGGATTCTTTCCCTGGCCAATCCTACCAGCACTCCTGAAGAGCGGCCCAACTCCTTTCCTCTGGAGGTGGTTGGGGGTTGTTTCTCCTTGTACCCTTCTGCCTGGCTAACCATCACCACCGATTCTTGGGTACAAAGGATTATAACCAGAGGTTATCATATCCCCTTCGATATTTGTCCTGTCCCTTCAAAAAAACCTTCCTGACTTTCCAACCAGTCAAAGGTAAGAAGCAGCACTAGAGATAGAAAAGCTGCTAAGAAAAAGAGTCATCCAGATAGAAGAGTCATCCAAATAGTCCCTTCAGACCAGATAAGATCCGGATTCTACTCAAGACTATTTTTGGTGCCAAAGAAAACCGGAGACTGGAGACCAATTTTGGATCTCAGTGTGTTGAACAAGTTTGTGAGAGTACAAAAATTCTGGATGGTCACAATACAGTCTATCCTCTCACTTTTGGAAAAAGATGATTGGATGTGCTCTATAGATCTTCAAGATGCGTACTACCACATAAAAGTGGACAAGCCATCAAGAAGATTTCTGCGCTTCCGTGTGGGAGCCAGTCACTACCAGTTCAGAGTACTGCCCTTTGGACTCTCTACAGCCCCCAGAGTGCTCACAGAGTGCATGGCGGTCATCACAGCTCACTTGTGACTTCAAGGATTCCAGGTATTTCCATACCTAGACGACTTGCTCATTTCTGCCCCCACCAGACATCTACTGGAAGAAGCCCAGGCATACTCTCTCCTCACTGCACAAAGGCTAGGCATAACCATAAACTGGCAAAAATCCAATCTCACCCCAATCAGTCGACAGAATTCATAGGGGTTATCTTGGACACAAAGAACTGCAGAGCTGCCATTCCAGAGCACAGAATTTTAAGGATAAAGCAACAACTGATTCCAATCCTTTCAAGGGAGAAATCCACAGCTCACTCTGTCCTACAGCTGTTGGGTTCCATGGCAGCCTCCATCACCATTGTCCCCCTGGCCAGGTTTCATATGAGGCTTCTACAATGGCTACTGCTCACCCAATGGTATCCTTTTCAGCATCCTCTTTCAGCCAAGATTCGAATAACTCACAGGTGCAAACAGGATTTAAATTGGTGGATGACACACAATCTGTCACAATGATCTTGCTCCTTCTCCCCCCAGAACCCAAGGCCAGAGTGACCACAGATGCCTCCCTGATGGGGTGGAGGGGCTATGTCAGGGACAGACAGTCCAAGGCACTTGGTCCGAACTGGAGGCTCATCTGCATATAAATGTTCTAGAGCTGAGGGTGGTGTTTCTAGCGTTGCAAGCATTCCATCCCCTGCTGCCGTCTGGGGCGATTGCGATTCAATCAGACAACATGGCGGTGGCCTGGTACATCAACAAGCAAGATGGAACCAATTCTTACCCCCTTTGTCGAGAGGCCATGAGGATATGGCAATGGGCGATGGCTACCAACCATTTTCTTCTATCAATGCACATTCCTGGGAGTTCCAACGTGATAGTAGACAGACTCAGCAGGTGCATTCTACAACCTCGCGAGTGGTCCCTGAATCCTTTGATAGTGGTGGAAATCTTCCACCGCTGGGGCCGTCCTTGCTACGACCTCTCTGCATCCCTGACCAACTACAAATGCAGCAACTACTTCGCCCTGATTCCCCCTCCGAGACAGTCACCCAGGGATGCTCTACTCCACGATTGGCCCTCTGGTCTTCTTTATGCATTCCCACCTTTTCCCCCTCATTCCCCAATTTCTGAAGAAAGCCCGTCGGTTGAAGAGCAAAGTGATCCTCATAGCACCATATTGGCCTGGTCAGATTTGGTTCCCCTTCCTTTGGCCTCACCTATTAGATTGACCATGGATTCTCCATCCTACCCCGGAGTTGATCTCACATCCACAGTGCCTGGTTCATCCCAACTTGAACAGCCTGAAGCTCACAGCTTGGCTACTCCAATTCCCTTGATTGCCAGGCAGAATGATCTTTCTTTACCAGTACGTGACATCCTCATTGCATCTCATAAGTCTTCCACTAGAATTACTTATCTAAGCAAGTGGAAAAGATTTACCTGTTGGCTGTAAGATAAACAAGTAGATCCCTTCTCAGCACCAGTGTCGATAATACTAAACTATCTGGCAGACCTTTTCCAATCGGGTCTATCAGTCTCTACCATTAGAGTTCATTTGGCTGCAATTTCTAATTTCCATGAGGGTGTCCAAGACTCCTCTCTCATGTCTCACAAATTGTGCAAGACTTTTATAAAAGATGTGAATCATCTGAAGCCACCTTTTAGAGAACCTATTCAGCCATGGGATCTGTCTTTAGTTCTACAAGCTCTGACAATGCCACCCTTCAAACCAGCTTCTTCTTGTGAACACAAGCATTTGTCATGGAAAACCTTGTTTTTGGTCACCATTACTTCTGCCAGACGTATCTCTGAGCTTCAAGCTTTGTGTATCAAGAGTCCGTACTTGATTTTTCATAGAGATAGAGTATCTTTGAGAACTAATCCTTCATTTCTGCCAAAAGTGATATCTGAAATGTCTATTAATCAAACCATTGAATTGCCAGTTTTCTTTCCCAATCATTCAAACAGAGGAGAGTATTGCCTACATAGCCTAGATATCCACAGGCAAATCCATTTTTACTTAAACAGGACCTAGGTCCTTTCATAAATCTGACCAGTTATTTTTGGCCTTTTCTGGACCTAGATTAGGATCTGCTGTTGCTAAGGTCACATTAGCTAGATGGTTAAAGGACTGTGTGACCTTCATTTACACACAACGTAATATCTCGTTGCCTACTACCATAAAAGCTCATTCAACAAGGCCGGTGGCAACTTCTGCTGCCTTCCATGCCAGAGCTTCTTTACATGACATCTGTGCAGCTGCAACTTGGGCTACACCTCATATCTTCATCAATCATTACAAATTGGATTTGGCCTCCAGGGGAAGAGCATCTTTTGGTTCTATGGTGTTCAGGAATGTACTTCCATGAGAGCCTGCCAGGAATAGAGATAGCTGGGGGACTCTGTCCCATGCCTAAGGAATGAATGAGGATTAACAATATCAGATAAAGAAGTTATGTCTTACCATAATGTTCCATCTGTATTGTTGATCCTCATTCAGTCATTACGACCCTCCCTCCTTCCCCCTACTGTGGCATCTAGGGGATCTCACCATCCGGTTCTCTTAGGTTATTTGACCAGAGGTAGCCTCTACCTTCTTTTGACTTGCAAACTCAATCTGAGGTAACAGGGAGAGGGGGATTGTGGGTAAGAGTTTAGCTTGAGAGTTTGAAGCTGATGCGAGCTTGGAAAATGGCCGGCTCGGTTTCGACGTCGGAACCGATACCCATGCGTAATGACTGAACGAGGATCAACAATACAGACGGAACGTTATGGTAAGGCATAACTTCTTTTTTTCTTATCTTAGCCCAGCAATTTAAAACACTATTAATTGTGGTGCTCAGAAATCCTTACCCGAAGACAATGTCACTAAAGAAATTCCTGTTTAAAATCTGTCAGAGGATTTTAGCATAGACAGAGTCAGGCCTACTTCTGCTGTAGTTTCCCAAGTGCATAACTTTGATTCAGAGAAAGTTGCTGCCCTCCACCTACTTCGGAGGATTTTTGTTTCTCTCATACTATTTTCCAGGATGAATGCAGTATTTTCGCGGAAACAGGTGGATGTTCCTCCCAAACTGAGAAGATAATATGATATATGTTTCAAGTGGCTAGACCTCATTCTATTCCACCCCCCCCCCCCCCATTTTGCCTTCCTTGGAAGGTGTGTTTAATGCTGCCCACAATACTAAGGAAGCTCAACCTTCAGTTTCCAAAAGGGCAAAAAGACTGTATAAACTAACACATTTTTGTTTTCTCATCTTTGATCAGATCAAGCTGCCATATTTACTTTTCACTATCTGGCAATAAATTATTAATCAGCACCAGCCCTTCTCCAGTGGACAAAGTAAGCAAGGTGTTTGTCAGACTTGGTAAGATAATGTTCTCCTTTTCTGCTTTAGCTAATAGAATTCTCAGCTACCAAGCACATATGTGGGAGTTTATTCTGTTTTGTGCAGACAACTTCATGGAATACTCTCCCTCAGAACATAGCTCCTTTTTGAATCTTATTGTTTCTAATATTTCTCAAGTATGTAAACTTGCTTTATAGAATGTGTCTGATTGTACAGATATTGTGTCTAGGGCCACTGCTACAGTTTTGAGAATATTTGCCTAGGAATGTAACCAAAAGTTTGTTGAAGTAAAGTCTGAAATTTTGAATTCTGCATTAGATAAGGAGGTTTTGTTCATGCCTTCTGCCACTCTGGTACTTTTAACAGTTTGAAAGAGGGAAGTTAATTCTGGGAGTGCCAATGATTTTTCAAGACCCCTCCATTACATATCCCCCAAATCCTCTTTTCTTTAAAAACAAATCAACCCCTACAAACTCCATGCAAACAGGGAGCAAAAAAAAAAAGCAGGCAAGAGGAGAACAAAAAGAAACAAGGATCTTTTCCAAAAAAGGGACAGTCTAATATATAAGAATGACTATCCCAGCATTCTGTTTCTTGTGCCTTCCCCTTTTGCCCTGTCTGTCAGAATCTCTTCCAGAAACTGGCTGTATATGTTCCCCTTTTGGCAACAGATTGTTTCAGACTTGTGGGTGTTAAAAGTGGTTCAGGAGAGTTACTGTTGGCAAAGGAATTCGTCCCCATCCTCTGAACCAAAAAGAGTACTTTTCCTCAGTTGCTTTTTCACTTACTTGCCCCTAGGAGTCATAGAACCAATTGCTTTGGATCAATGCAACAAAAGCTTTTATTCCAGAATGTTTCTGGAACAAAAGAAAGCTTTCGTAGAGATCAGTTGATGCTTCCTTTCTTAATCTATATGTGAAAGTACGGAATGCTGACCTTTTGAAATGTTATCTGTCATCCCTCCTTTGAGTGTTAAGATAATATTAGACCTAAAGGATGCTTATCACATTCCTATAGCCACAGGCTTTAAGAAATTTCTCAGAGTCTATGTGTTTGGATCACAGTATAAGTTCTGTGCATTACCCACTGGGTTATCTACAGCTCCAGTGGTGTTTACAAGGTGTCTAGTTGAAGTAATAGCCCATTGCAGGGTGTAGGGTGTTCATATATTTCCTTATGTATATGACTTATGTTTGCAAAGTCTTTCCCAGATGTCAAGACTCCTTAACATGGGTTTCAGCTCTTCTTACCAATCTGGGATTACAGACAAATGTACTAAATTCCTGCTTGACTCTTCTTTTTACACAGGTGAAGAGGTGCACTTTGAATCTGGAAACGTTCCTGTGCTTTTCCAGTCAGTCTCAGACTTCAGCAAAAGAATATCACATGATTCTATTTCTTTCGAGAGACTGCACATGAGAAAAATTCACTAATTCAAAAAAAAAAAAAAAAAAACACTTGGGCACAGCACATTCATCCTCTGGAATTTCAAATCCCAGTTTTGGGCTTTGTCAAAAAGAAACTGCAGTAGTGGAGATAGCAAATGGCTTGAAATCCAAGTCTCCCCATCCATACTGAGATTCCAAGTCACAACAGACACATCAGATTTTGACTGGGGAGCAGTTCCTATGAGGGTAAAGGTGCAAGGCCTGTGTAATGCCTCAAACAGACCAAAGTACATAAATGTCAGAGATGGTAGTAGTAATGAATGCCTTGAAATCTCATCATCACCAGTGGTTCCTTGGACCTCTTCAGGTGATTACAGGCAACATCACAGTGATGTAGTACATAAACATTAGAGCACCATGTTGTATCTCTGTGCAGGCTGGCTATAATAGCTTGGAAGGTAGCTCTACAGCATTCTTTAACCCTTTAAACATTTTAGATTCTGTCATTGCAAAATGTAGTGGCAGACAAACTGAGCAGGACCAAGACTGATAGTCAGGAATGGAAGATGAACAAGAAGGTCTTCCAGGAGTTGATCCAGTTGTGAGGAACACCTCAAATTGATCTGTCTGCCTCCTGTCAAGACATAACAGCTGAACAAATTTTATCCCAGGGCTCCTTTCAAGCAAGGATGGAAAACAGATGCATTTTCATTCTCTTGGTTAAGAATGCTTTTATGCATTTCTAACCTTTCCACTGATATCAAAACTAACTTCAGTAAACATCTCTAACTCCATGCTATCCTGGTTCTTCAGATACCACTCCCAGCAAATTCCAGGCAGTGAAATGGCAATCCAACACCTGTCTCTTCCTACCCATTCAAGCAGATGGTACCCCAAGATTCAATCCTGGGACCACTACTTTTTAACATCTTTATCAATGACCTCCACTCCTCATTGTCCAATATGCTAATGACTCTGCAATCATCTCCTTCTCCGACATCATCATTCACCTCCATACCCTCACCCAAGAACTCCCTTCATGAATTCGAAAGATTGCTTACTTCCAACCATTACTTAACCCAAAGAAAACCAAACTTATCCTATTCCCACCTTCAATTCTCCAACATCTCAAAGCCACCTTTTCTGTTTCCTCCCTCAGTAATACATTAATCTCCACTGAACTGCAAACTAAACTCCTAGGTGTTCTTATTGATGACCAGCTAAAGTTAGATCTTCACACTCAGCAGTGCATCAGAAAGACGCACCAAAGGTTGGGCCTGTTATACCGACATAAAAAATTCCTCACAAATGCTTTGATACTCTCCCTTGCGCAAGCTTTCTTATTAATATACGATACTGTTTATTGTATTATGATGTATGTATTGTACATTATTTTATATGTTGTTACTTGGTCTGCTTTCTCTGACAGTTTTGTTCTTTGTGCTATGTATGCTTAGTTTAGGTGAAAATTTGTCATTTAATATGTTATCTGTTATGTTACTTTTTTCTTTTTGTACTACTGGGGCTTTTCTACTCGGCTGAAAAAGCGCTTTTTGCCCAGTTGGACAAACCCAGTTAACAAATGTCAAATAAATAAATATCCAGAATAACTCTGAAGATTCATAACGACACTCCCAAAATCATTATGGTGACTCCTTTTTGGTCCAGGCCACATGGAGTCTCCCTTCTTATGGATTTATTCAAGGGTGATCATCACGTTTCCTCACAGACTGGTCTTACTTGCATTGGACAGTAGAGTTCGATACTCCCAGTCTCAAACAACTTCACTAATTGCCTGGATGACTCAATTTTAATAATTTTACGTACCTCTTTTATGAGTTCTTGCAGTAGGTTTGTTAACAGATAGTGATTTACAGACACAGATGAATTAGTTGTCTATTTGCTTTCATGTTGTTTTGACATTATATTGCCTTCTCAAAATACTTAAAGCCATACATCATCTGCCAGACTGCTCACGAATATCTGCTAGGAGCAGGCTTAACTGAAAAATGGGATATAGCTTGACCGATATTTTTAGTCCTTTGTTCTCAGGTTTCCACCATACATCAGTGACAAGAAATGTTGTGGAAATATAGGAGATATGGTGTGTGTGTGTGTGTGTGTGTGTGTGTGTGTGTGTGTGTGTGTGTGTGTGTGTGTGTGTGTGTGTGTCAGTAGCGGCTGGTGACTTCAAATTAAAGGGGAGCTGCAGAAGACAGCTGAATGGGTGGGGCCAATGGGAATGGGTGTGGCCAACGAGAAAGGGGTGGGGCTATGCTCAAAACCACAACAACTGGAACTTTAATTAAATACACTTCCCTCAGTGCCAAACCATCATTACAAGAGTCCAGTCAAGACAAAATGAAGTGTAGAAGAAAAAAGATATTTCAATGCATTGGCTACATGACAGCTTACTTAATATCTAGATGGAAACACAAAGGCTGTGAGGCATGAAAAAATAAATTACTTTTTAAATTCATTACTGGAATGCCACTCAAAATCAAGTATTAAAAAAACAAGCAGCACTCCTCTCAAACCACTTCTCCTTGTAGTGCAATTCCAATTATAATTTATATTCAGCTTTATAAAATTACCAAGTAACATGCGGAAAGTAGCAATCTCTGTGATACCCCCACTTGTAAAAATGTTTCTTATCCAAAAAGACCTGCTGCCTGACAGCAGCTATCTACTTGTTTCATGTGGAAGACATGATCAAAGTAAAACATGAACAGCAAACAAGAAACAAGCTCAAGATAAATTGCTTAAAGGATTACTGCACAGGTTATGAACCACAAATGACAGATTGGCATTCTGTTTAGTTTACATGTAAAGCCTGCAAAGATGACTGCAAGTCTCCAACAAATGTAATGAGCTTCTTAAAATACTGTAATCCTGTCCTTTATTACAAATACTGTCATATGCATTTCAATACCTAAGGCTTATACGTTATCTAGTTATGTAAATATTCTCTGCATGGCAACAACAAAAAGGCTTTCAATGTTGGTAATTATTTAACAGTATGCTTATTAAAGCTTACTTGCATCTTACAATCTCTGACAAGCTTACCTGATGGTGATTAAAGCATTGCTACCTAAACACAGAGCAACAGGGCACTGCAACAGCATGCATTTTCTGAAGAAGCAGAAATCAACAGTATAAAAATATGACAGAAAACTAGAACATTCTGCAAAATCAAGGACAGATGAAAAGCCACTGCCATACTTGTGTCTACCTTGGATGGGGGAATACTCCGCACATTTACACTGCATAACTGCTCCTTGCCTTGCTTGGACACATCCAGAGTCACTACATGTGGGAGTGGGGTGCAACAAGTATGTCACAATTTGAAATTTCTCTGGCTGACTGTGATGGCTCTGACACTCATACCTCTGAACCTCAGAGCAAGAAATCTGGACAAAGCCATACATAGAAGTGGGACACAGGCCCAAAAATTAGGACTGTTTTTAAATATTGCTCTTATAAACGTAGAATGATAATAGAATAGTAGGTCTTGCATTGGTATGAATTTTCAAAAGGGTATGAAATCTGAAACTCAAATGTATGCCATTATTTTTCTAACTTCAGCCATTAAAGATTTGCCACTAATTTGCCAGAAAACCACAATTTTATGAAAAACGGACCAAAAATGTGATGCAAAAATATAAAATTGCCACACAATACAGCTTGGGAACCTGTCAAAGAAGGGGGAGACCTTTTTAATATTAGTACTGTTAACTTGAGCAACTGACAAAAATTAAAGAATCTACATGCATTTCTGAAATAAAAGTAATCTGTAACTCTGATCATTACAGTTATTTATAATTGTAAACCCTCCACGTTTTCTTCCAAAATTGCTATTTTGCAGAGGGATTATTATGGGGGAAAGCAACATTTTGAGTCAAAATTGGGGACAGTTAAGAGGTTTGTATATTCCTAATTCTATAAAGCAATTTGCATGTACCTCTCAACCTCTTAATGCAGGAAATCTGGACAAGGCCAAATATATTGGGGGGAACAATACATACAAACAGTACTAAAAATTGCTCTTGTATAAACTTAAGACAGTTGATAGAATAACAGGTCTTGCTTTAGCATGCATTTTTCTGAAGGTCATGACGTCTGAAACTTAATGTCTGTTATTATTTAGTGACTTCATTCCTAAATGATTTGCAAGAAAACCACAAATTTTGAGGAACAAACCAAAAATAAGCAGAAATCTATTCATTCTGCAAAAATCTGGACAGTTGAGAGATATAGTTCAGCCAGGCCTGTCTGAGTTTGCTGCTCTTACCCCCTCAGAAAATCATGGTCGAATGGAGCCACCCCCCCTGCAGCCATTCTAATGTCCCATTCCTTGGTTATTTCACCCATTTACCATAAACACTGTAATGTGCATACTGGTTTCCTTCTGTAATGATTTGGATTTCATTTGAAAGTTTTATTTTACATTTTACAACACAAACACTTAATAGATATCTGCTAAACAAAGCAATGCAGTCTCACAATGAAAATAGACTTAGCATTACAACTTCTCTGCCCTTGAAACTCTCATTCATTGAAGCAGCATTGAAACCAACATTCAAAGAAAATACATTTTGCCAGTGGCAGATAAAGATTAACTTTGGGCTGTTTTCAAATCATAGGCCCCTTTCACACGAAGCATACACGTGCTCTTTGATACACCTTCCTGATTATATTAAATTATATTCCTTGTACAATACAGTACAGTTAGAGAGCATTTTAAATTTATTGTTTTGAACATTTTTCCAATAAACAATTAAACAAAATGCATGCACCAACTGCCTAATTCAGAACATTTACATCATAAAAGTCTACTCAAAATTATACAGTCCACCAGTAACAGTTCACCAGTATCAGTAAATATGCACAATCTCTGAAGTAGTAAAGGTCGTCTAAATAATTCCCACATTAAAGAAATCTGTAACTAATGAAGAGGTTGCTGCTAGCAAACAACTTGATATTTCATTGTTTCATCTACAAGTAAAGTGCCTGTTGCCCTTGAGGAATAAATTCTCTATGTTGCATTAAAAAAATAAGCTAGAAATATTGCAATAGGGAATGGATGACAACAAGTTCATTGTTACTAGGTATCTTCGCCAAAAAGGACTGCAGCATCCACCCCCCCCTTTACAACACATTACAGTATCAGCAATGCATCAACCTAATGTGGAAGTAGAACCCCACAGTCTTCTGCATCAAAAGTATAGTACCTGTTGTGCTATTAACAATACAAGCAGACTCAGCATAAGCAGCACTAAACTTTAGTTTCCCTGCAGCTCTCAGCTCTTTGTAAAATCTACTCGACACTCGGCTATATCTCTGAACTTTGCAGCACAGGAAATCTGGAAAAAGCCAACATTTATCGGGGGGGACAAAAGCCCAAAAACCAGGAACTCATTTTAAACATTGCTTGTATAATGCTGGAAAGTTGCTAGAATAGGATGCCGTGTTACCACCATACATTTTACTGCCAGGTCTTAAACCCCAGGACCCTGTGCAAAACAGTCAGAGAAACATACCACTATGCCAAAGCAGCTGTTTTGTGAAAATAGCTCTCAACCTCTTAGCAAAAGACACCTGGACAAAACCAGTAATGGGGGAATACAGCCCCCAAACATATTCAGTGAATTCAGTTCTCGCCATAGCTCTCGACCTTAGCACAAAAAACCTGGATGAAGCCAATAATAGGGGAATACAGTAAAAAAATAGGGACAAATTTCAAATATCCACTCTTATAAACTTAGAAAATTGCTAGAATAAAGAATTTTGTGTTTCCATGTACTTTCTGAAGAATATGAAGTTTGAAATTCAAATGCCTGTTATTTTTATTTAACATGTTAACCAGGAAAGTCTGAATTGGAACAAAAGCCAACTTTTAGCAGAGCAGGGAGAAACACTCCGGACATATAGATTCCACACAGAAGGCACCCCAGCCAAGAATCAAACCAGAAAACCTGTAGCTGTCAGGCAACAATGCTACCAGTGCACCACTGCACTACTGAATTTCAAGAAAAAACAAACATTCAGAAATCAAAGATTTTATGAGGAACAGAACAAATATGAGGCAGAAATCTGTTTTTATTTACAAATGGTGGTGGGTAGGGAAGTCAGGCCCTTGCCACCTGCACTTAAGGTACAGGGTTCACGCCTGACCTCTCTAGCCACCAGCAGATAGTGACTGGGGCATTTTACACACACACACACACACACACACACACACACACACACACACACACACACACACACACACACACACACACACACACACACACACCATAAGAAAATATAAGCATAACGGATGGCAGGGCACACACACGGCAGCAGCTCACTTTCCTGCATAAGGAAAACCAAATACGAATGGCAGCATACTAAAAGCAGCTCACTTATTGCATAAGAAAACACACACGCACTGCATATACATTTTCCTGTATAAGAAAAAACAACGGCTAAAGCATAATATGAACGGCAGCTCATATACACTTTCCCTGCTAACACACACATTACAGTTACACTTTCCCTGCTAACCTGAATAAAATTACATATTACACTTTTCCTGCTAACCGGAATAAAATTACACTTTCCGCTCTGTCCAACGTAGCTTCCCTCATGGCTGCTTTCCACACACAGCTTATCTTTGGTTTCCGGTTTGGGTGGTGGCTGGTTTCTGTTTCCTGTGATAGGCTGAAGGCTCCAGCCTGCGGGTGATGCAGTCCAGTCTTCTCTGTCTGTGGGTGACGACAACCCCACAGACTTCTAGGTTGCAGGGCAGAGATGCCTTTTTCCCTTATCTAGACAGCCTAACAGGTAGTCTGGATAAGGGAGAAAGGCATCTCTGCCCTGCAACCCAGAAGTCTGTGCTGTGAGCATGCGTGGAGGTTTTTTTTCATGAGGTTTTTTTTTTCCTGTTTTCATTTTATGTTTGCCGTTTTTTTTCTTTTCTTTTTACAGGTGGGAGGGCTGCAGTCCTATAGCACGAGCCGCCCCTGGTGTGTGTGTGTGTGTGTGTGTGTGTGTGTGTGTGTGTGTGTGTGTGTGTGTGTGTGTGTCTTCTCAAGGCAATACTTAAATAAGAGGGAAGTAAAATGAATGGAAAACAAATTAAAATTGTCTCACTGCTCCAAACACTTTGTCACTCTTGTTTCAAAAAATAAAAGCAGGTCCTGGCAAGACAGAAATGGTCTTATGGCTCAGTTGCATTGTAATTTTCAGAACCTATGAAAGGTGCAGGGAGATATCAGCATATCTCTGTGATGGTACCTTTGCAGTTTAATGTTGACAAAATATTAAAATAATGAAAAATATGTTTCCTGTCAAGAGTTAGTTTTCTAGAGATCTGTGAAAAAGATAAATATGAATGGCAAAAAGATCTGCATGTGGAGGGGAGATTTTGAAGCTTGCCAGTGTTCCATCTGCAAACTCTGAGGAGATATTCATCCTAAAATTATTCAGTTGCTAGTGATTCTCTGAAGCATGCTTCTACTCACTCCATGGAATTTAATTATCAGAACTTTGCCAGAATATTTGTGATAAAAGCTGATTTTGTTTGGTAAATTTGCTTCATCTCAAGTAAAGAGAAAATCTATTTCTCATGGGTAGCCATTCCCAAGTTGTTGTTTAGAAAGGTAACAGTTCTTAATCTGCTTTTTGTAGTTCATAATTGGGTGAGAATTTAAATTCAACTCCCCAGATGATGCCAGCTTTTTTTTTTTTTTGTTAAAATGATATTTGAGCACTTTGGTATATTCTGATAATTTCTAATGAAAGTTCATAGGTAAGTACTAGGCTATCTGCCCATGGGCATTTATAAGCCTAGCCACAGAGTGATGGCTTTCGCCTCCCCATTAGATAAGTAACCTGGGCCTCTATCAACAAGGCTCCTGAAGTGATCCCAGGGTAAAAGTAATCTGTTTATTCTGAGTCTAAGGAAAGTTTGCAATGGTTCAAGATCTACTTTCCACACTTGTGTAATGCTGATCAAGAAGCATCAGTGTATAACACCTTTGCTAAAAAGAAAAGGAAGGATATTTCATTTTCATTTGATATAGAGCAAAATGTCTACAGATCATTGATTGAAAAAGGATTTACAGTCAGATTGCATAGTAGAAATTCTGTTGAGGTTCCTTTAACCCATTTCAGGGGCATTCAAGTCAACTCTGAGCAAAGACTGTTTTATGCAGAATTGTAGAATATTAAGTAAGAGTGTCAGTGTACACACCTTCAATTGAAAATCATTTGAGTATTATTCAAGGTACTAGTTTATTCAAAGCTGTAGTGAGATAGACCTTCTGTCCTTGCTCTGCTGTGATATTGGAAAAAGATAAGTGCTTATTTTCAGTTGTTTCCTGTACTTCAGTTTTACTGCATATCTGTTTAATTGGGTCTATATCAGAATCGCGAATGTTCACAATGTCGAATCTGACATTGTCGACATGTAAACAGCGAAACCGTAGAACATCGAAGAGGTAAACGGAAATCTCTGTAAAGGGAGATTTCTGTTTACTTCAATGTAGTGCGGTCGCGGAGTTGGAATATTTAAGTAGTGGGGGTGTGGGTGGCGCACCCCTCCACGTGGGGGGTTCAGGGGGGCTAGCCGTCCTGCTTAAAGCAAGTAGGTCTATTTTTTTACTTTTTGTGATGTTTTATTAGGTGTTCAATGTTACTGGACTTCGATATGGTGTCGATCATATCGTATTCGAAGTTCAGTAACTTTGAGCATCTAATATAAACCCGTTTAATCTGTGCAACTGTTTTTAGTCTCCTTTTTGTTGTTTGTTCTTTTTACTTATTGCTGTACTTGAAAAACACTAGCATAGAGCTGAATATATGTTACTGTTTGTGACCTTTGGAGCTTATAGTGAAATCTTTTGTCTAGAGAGGCCTAGCTGTTTGTGGGAGAGAGAATTCAGTCAGGTTTGATTTAGCTAGAAGCATTCCTGCAATGCTGTGTCATTTTGATTGGATACTTTGGCTGACGTCTCTTTCGCTCCTTAAATAGCCAGTATTTTAAACCAGATTGTACTTGTTTGCTCAAAGCTGTTCAAAGCTGCAGTGAGATAGGCCTTCTGCCATTGCTCTGCTGTGATATTGGAAAAGGATAAGTGCTTATTTTCAACTGTTTTCTGCACTTCTGTTTTACTGCATATCTGTTTAATCTGTGCGACTGTTTTTTAGTCTCCTTTTTGTTGTCCGTTCTTTTTACTTGTTGCTGTACTTGAAAAACACTGGCATAGAGCTGAATATCTGTTGCTGTTTGCGACCTTTAGAGCTTGTAGTGAAATCTTTTGTCTAGAGAGGCCTAGCTGTTATTTTGTGAGAGAGAATTCAGTCAGATTTGATCTAGCTAGAAACATTCCTGCAATGCTGTGTTATTTTGATTGGATTCTTTGGCTGGCTTCTGTTTCTCTGCCTTAAACAGCCAGTGTTTTAAACCAGATTGTACTTCTTTGCTCAAATCTGCTCAAAGCCGCAGTGAGATGGGACTCATGTCATTGCTCTGCTGTGATACTGGAAAAAGATAACTGTTTTCTGCACTTCTGTTTTACTGTATATCTGGGTGTGCAACTATTTTTTAGATTGCAACCACCCACACAGTTGCTGTTGTGATCTTAAAGCCTGGTGCCTTTGAGTTGCCCACCTCTAGTAAAAAGTTGATACTGGACAACTCCCCCAGTCACATTACATCAGCTCATTTTACTGTTTATAGTGAGAACTTTGTAAAGGCCCACCCCTTTAGCTTCTCAACCTTGAATTATCTTATCTTCTGTCTCCTCACTTTCTACTGAAAAACAAACTGTACCTCTTCCTACTTCATTTTGTTGCTTGTGCTTAGGAGTTCAACTGCATTTAGTTTGCAGTATTTATTACTGCTTGTTGGTAGCCTTATTAAATTTATGACAGTATTCTACTGAATTGCTGCTTTATTTTTGCTGTCTTTTACTGTTGTGGTTGTGAGCTACTGTTTTAAAGCAGTCTACTGATTAACTAGATTTCATTGCTATCTACTACAATGCATTACTGTTTAACTGCATTTGTTACTGTTTAACTGTATTTTTTCATACTGGAAGTTCTGTTCTTTTGACTATAAGTGGTTAATCTGTGCTTCATTGTGAGTTTTTTTAAAAGTGTTCTTAACCTTAAATTGAGTAGCATAGTCTAGATACAGATCTGCTGCATCCAGAGCTTCAGCTGCACTGTTTTCAACCCTTTTGAGGTATTCCAGCTACACATTTTCCCTTAGTAGCACTTGTGTTATCACTTAGTAATACTACCTTAGTCCATCCTCTCTTTACCCTCTTAGTTCTTTCTGGCCTCTCTCCCTCAGTTTCTGACAAATATGGATGAACAATTTCCTACATTTTCTCCTGCCATTCAGGTTGATATGGGCATCCTGAGACAGTATAGCAACTGCCTCATGTAGATGGGCAACCCTCTAGTACTACCACCTAGGAACACAATTTGTTAGAGATGCAATTCAAGCACTTGGTGTCATTGCTCTCTCTCCCACAAATCAGTATATCTGGCACTTACAAGGTTGGCAACACAAACACCACACCTCAAACACCACCCATACCTACACAGCACACCCCCACATATGTGGAGGTCCTCAACAAAAGCATACCCAAACAAGAGAGACCTCTGAGACATAAATGTATGTGAACTCCACTGCCCACCACACCTCACATAGTCCACACACCTGTGTCTCACAGCCACTAAGGCCTAAACATAAACCCAACATATTAGTCATAGGAGACTCCATTGTGAGACACACAGATGTGCCCCTCACCAGGCTGGATAAGAAGAAAGTCACGGTTAGTTGTTTGTCGGGTGCGAGATTCTGCCATATCACCAATGCACTCAAGTCTCTCAACAGGTACTTTTATGACTCTGTCATAGTCCATGTTGGAGTGAATGACTTGAGACATACCTTCCTGGACTATATAAAGAGAGACATGATTGAGCTCGCTGAATGTGTGTCCCAGGCAGGTATGTTCCTACCCTTAAGCATTCTCTACCATCACCCAGAATGATGCCTCAGTGCAAACAGAAAATTATTGACTTTAGCATTTGACTTGGTTTCTGGTGTCATTCCAAGGGGCTCCAGTACCTGACAGCCTGGGATGACATGACTTATCTCTAGGGAGCAAGTCATCACTGCCCTCTCAAAGGCAGAAAATAGAGCTTCCATGGGACCCAGTAACATCCCAGGCTGCATCTTATATGAACAAAGGTAGGAACTTGCAGCACCATTAGGCACCCTATTCAACCAAAGCCTTAGTACCAGGTTCATCCCAACCGAGAGGAGGACAGCCACTGTCATCCCTTTTCACAAAGGTGGAGCATCCACTGATCCAGGAAATTATAGACCCACTAGCCTGATCTGCAAGGCCATGGAGCAGATTATCATATACCTCATTAACAAGGACAATGGCAACCTCCAGACACTTAATCACACACAGTTTGGTTTTGTCAAGGGGAGGTCATGCCTATTAAATTTGATCAACTTCTTTCAGACAGTCACCAAGGCCTTAGACAAGGGGAAGAGGGTGCACACCACCTACCTTGACCTGGCCAAAGCCTTTGATATTATTCCCCTCTTGGGTATAATAGATAAACTCTCTCAACTAGGCATCAATCCATATGTTACCAGTTGGGTAGCAAACTGGCTCACTAACAGAACCCACTTAGTCAAAATAGGGGAAGCCACTTAAAGTAGTCAACCCGTAACAAGCGGTGTACTCCAGGGATCAGTCTTGAGGCCTCTGCAATTTGGGACATACTTCTCGGAGGTGCAGGCCAAATCTAGTGGGCTATGGCTGACCAACTTTGCAGATGACTACAAGCTGGGTGCTGCCATCAATTCCCCTAGTGATGTGGACATCCTCCAAGAGGGTCTCACCCAAACACATGATTAGTGCCAGAAACATGGCCTCATACTGAATGCCAAAAATGCATCAGCATCCCTTTTGGGGAGAGTGATGTCCCCACAAATTATCATATTGAAAATAAGGTCCTAAGCACACAGTCAGTCGTGAGGTATTTGAGCAAACTGATTTTTGACCACCATATTGCGTCCATTGTATGGAAAGATTTCTACATGGCCCACCTCATTAGTAAGGGTATCTCATCCAGGGACACGGTGGTCATGACATCCCTGTATTCTTCCCTTATAAGACCCATTATTGAGTACAATGCCCCTTTTAGCATGTACCTCATAAAGCACATGCAGCAGCTGGAGAGATCACAGTGGTTTCTCACCCGGAGAATCCAGGGCCTCAAACATCTACCCTACACAGATAGGCTAAAAGCCCTGTTGGTCTAATTACTCTCCTACAGACTCCTCAGAGGTGACCTCTGTCTGGCATACAAAGCAATCTCAGACCCTGCCCTGATGAGACTGCTGCATATCCGCAAGTCAAGCTCCACTCGAGTAAACCCACATGTGCAACATCAACCTGGTCTGTGACATCAAGAGGACTTGGTGGGACAGATTTGTATCCCAGAGAACTCCCCTTTTGTTAAATAGACTCCCTCTCCATGTAAAGCAGAGTACATCATTAAACCTTTTTATATGCAACCTGGATAACTGGATGGGGAACAGAAAATACACCCCTGGGCTTCCACCTGTGTCCCTGCTTGACAGTGGCATAGGGTACTGACTTGTTGAAACATGGGCTTAATTCTTGGCTAGGTTTGTAAGGGCCTCAGGGCCAATAGCCTAGTAACTTCCTGTGATCCCCAAAGAGGTAGAATGGAAGTTGAAGATCTATTCTGGATTTGGCCTTATCTGAGCAAACACTGGAAAGTCAAGAATATTAAAATGGTGGCACATCAGTCTGTTCTTCCTCTTCTGTGCCGGGCAGCCCAGTGACAGCTTTAATCTGAAATATGTTTAGAGATGTACCCTTTTTAACTTTGCAAGCGATTGCTCAGTTTCCAAATGGGAGAGCAGATTTTTGTTTTCTGCTTATCAGTCTTTTGTAGCAGCTGCCCTTAGACTTTGGAATTAAGAAATGCCACGTGAGTGACCATGGCCAAGCCCACAATGTTTACTTTGAATGTAATTAGCAGCAGTGGTAATTATACATGCAAGCAGCCATGCTAGTATGCACAAGAAGCAGTTCCTCTTTGCAGATGCAGCACCAACCCAATGTCTACATTGTGTTAGATCACCTCACAGCCAGAGTTAAAAGCAAGCAGAACAGCACAGGCAAACACTGAAGGTGATTTAAACAGTTCTCCATAGCAGTGCATTAACAAGGGTAGCCACTGAAGCTGTAACAGTAAAAGTAGACAGAAAAGATACTTATCAGTGAAATGTAGCATGTGCACAGACTGGAAAACAAACATTGTAAAATAACACACAGCTGTCCAGGGGATTCAAAACTCTCTAACCAGATCATTGACACTGTGAAAAAATAATTGCATGAGTACACTGAGCTATCAAAGGGATTTTGAATAATGACATTAAGTGTACTTTATTATAGGTTGATATGTTCAGCAATGTCAAGTTCATTTGTGCTGCCGATTAGTGCACACCAAGGATTTTTCTTCATTTTGCCATAGGATGTAGAGTGTCATTTCTCTGTGGTTATATATAGCCACTGATGTTGCTTTTTGTCAGCTGTTTTGTAATGTATGGCTGCAGACAGACTATTTTTTTAGTAAACCCTTTGTGGGCATATTTATATTGTCTCTATGTGTTGACCATGTTATAGGTTGGAAATGGGTAGTATAGGACAGAGATGAAAGGGGGAGCAAACAGAGGGTTGAACACAAAGTGAGCAAATAAGGAACAAGTAGGATGAATGTGGGGTAGGAGCTTTTCTGTCAGCATCTTAGGTCAACAATGGTAGACAACTCTATACATTTGTCTAGAAAGTGCCAAACTCTGTGACATAAGTTACAACCTGATGGTAGAATTGTTTCATTTCAGGGAAATAAATACATGATAGCAAGGAAAGAGAACTACACTTGAATGTATTTGAACCCATGCTTTTGTCACTCATATACCTTGAACCAGAGCATCAACCACCCATGACACAGAATCATTCATAGGAAAGGTCTCATTATAACACTTCAGGAGAATGGAACATATGATAGCAAGAAAAGAGAACTACACCTGAATGGATTTGAACCCATGCCATTTTTGTTGATATTTTCTAGATCAGTTTATTAGCATGGTATGCCACAAAGGCACTCCTAGGAAACAAAGCTGAAAAGCACATTTCAGTGAAATATAAGCTATAATAACAAGAAAAGACAAATACACCCCAAATGGATTTGAACACCTGCCTTCATCAATGATATTCTCTAGACTAGTGCATTAGCATGGCATGTCACTAAAGCACTTATAGCAAATGTTGCTGAAAACACATTTCAGGAAAGTGTCAGAATAGTGTTTTTGACAGAAAACTGAACATTGTAAAGCAACATATAACCATCAGAGGATTAAAACCCTCTTGTATTAGCAATGTACACATCATTGCTTGCATGCACTTAAAAATGGAAGCAGTTAGACTGTACACATTAGGTTTATCTTATTTCATATTTGCACAGTGATGTGCATCTACAATCAGTTCAAATGCATGAGTGACAGCAAGTTGTTGGTGCATGATATGGATTCTTTTGCAGACTAGTACGCAGTATGACCCCAATTCATATAAACCCAGCCATTCTAACTGACATTCTCTTTAGCAACTGAAATCATTGAAAATTTACAGTGAGGATGTCAGAAAAACACACATTTCCAGGGAATGTTGCAGTAGTGTCGAAGACTGAAAACTGAGCATTATAAACCAACATATAGCAATAAGAGAATTAAAACCCTCCTCCAGTTTGACAATTTACCTATCACTGTATGAGTACACTTGGCCAGGGAAGATGTTAAATACACATATATACTTTATTCCATATTTTCATGGTAAGTGATTAACACAATACATAATGGGCTTCAATGGTTTTGAACACCCTGTCTTTCTAATTGCTGTTCTCTAGACCAAAGCATTGGCATGTATAGCCACAGAAGAACTTGTAGTGAAGTTGTCAGAAAACAGACATTTCAAGAGAATGTTAGAACACTGTTGAAACTGAAAACTGAACATTGTAAAATAGCATACAACAATCAGGAGATTAAAAACCTCCCCTTAGTGTACTGACTGACATGACTGCATGAGTACACTGAGACAGAGAAGCTGTTGTATGCACACATTGTGTTTACCATATTTCATATGCATGGTAAATGATTAACACATGATATGGATCTTTCTTTCTTGCCATTACACAAGAAATGCCATATCTTTGCTTATGTGTAGACAGCATTTCTCTCTGAACTGTCACATAACACAACTATAAAAAGATGATTTTGTTCTTTTATAATCCATTTTGATGAATGTGTTTGATCTGCTAATGCATTTTTGACAACATTAAAGGTTTGAAAGCCTGAAGGACAGAGATGAAAAAGGGCAGGAACCAGGGGGTGCAATACAAGGTGAGGAAATAAGGAGTCAGCAAGATGAATTTGTGTGAAGAAAAAAAGGTGGACGTCAGTGGATTACTTATGCCTTTTACATTGGTATTATACATAGAAATGCATTAGCATGGGGAGCCACTGAAGCAGTCAGACTAAAGAGATCATAAAACGCACACATATTAGGGAAATGTGGCACATTGGCAGAGAGATATCAAGAAAAAAAATGCAGACTTGAAGGGATTTGAATGAAGCCTTCTGTAATAATATTCTCCAATGGTGCATTAGTGAATGCAGGTACTGAAGCTGTCAGATTGTAAGGAGTAATTAAAAATACACTTCAGGAATATGTAGCTTATTTCAGGAGTAGACACTGATCATCATAAACACCATACAACCCCCATGGTAGTTGAACACCCCATCCAGTACATTGATGCAGTACAAATTATTTCATAATTACACTGAGCCATTGAAACAGAATAAAAGACATTTGCTTAAGTGTGTACTATACCTTTGCCTACTGACACTCATTGATGCTTACCTTATTTCCATAACCAATGGCAAGAATGTAATTCACTCCAAGGATTTTTTTCTTCATTTTTTTTGCCACAGGACAGGAAATATCATTACTCTGTGAATTGTATATGACTATTGATTCTGCTTTCTGTTAACTGTCATGCAATGTATGACCACAAAAACATGGGTTATTTTATAAGTCCTTTTTGGGCATGTGTGTTTTATGTTTACCTATTTTCTTGCAGGTTAAAGTTTGGAAATGGGAGTTTAAGACAGATGAAATGGGGAAGCACACAAATGGTAGTATGGAAAGTGAGTCAATAAAGAATTAATTAGATGGAGGTGGGTTAGAAGCATATCACAACGTCATAGCTCAGCAGTGTCTTAAATGCCACTCAGAAGCTGGCACATTCATGTACATTTTGCTGCTAGCTCATGCTAGAGTGAATCCATACTTACATTGGGTTAGAAAGTGCCAAACTCCCTGACAGAATTTTCACAATAATGACACAAATGTTTCATTCCAGGGTAATGGAATATATGATAGCAAGAAAATAGAAATACATCTGAGTGGATTTGAACCCATGACTTTTGTCACTCGTTATCTCTTTATCACATTATCCCAGTATGCTGCAGAAGTACTCACAAGAAAGACGTCAGGAAAAAAAAAAAAACAGAGAATAAATTTGCAGACTGGAAACGGAATATTGTAAGATAGGATACCATCCTCAGAATTAGAACCCTGCACCAAGTGCAGTGAGAAATGGACTCATCACATCATGAGTATGTTGAGCTCTAGAAGCTATTACAGGGGAAAGTATTAACTTTAGCATATTTCAGAATTTCTTGGTGATGTACGTTGATCCTCAGCTCAGTTGCGCAACAAATGACAAGATTTTCATGCTTTCCAAGGCTTTTACTTCACTTTTGCCTTTGAGTGAGAGATGTCATTTCTCTGTGGTGATGTATCAACAGCGACATTGCTGTCTGCGAACTGTCGCACAATGTTTAACCACAGAAAGATGAATTTACATTTGAGCCCTTTTGGGCATGCATGCAGCATGTTTGTCTATTTTTTGACCATATAAGTTGAAAATCATGGGAGTATAGAATAGAGATGAAAAGGTTAAGCAAGCAGAGTGTTAAACATAAGGTAAGCAAATAAAGAAATTCATAGAATAGAGGGAATAGTAGCAAACCTGTCAACTTCTTATATCAGTAATTATGTTGATCTGCAACAATATTTGTAATTATTTACAGACAGTAATTACCAATGATTTGTCAGACAGCTACACTCCATAGGCTGAACAATTGTTCATAGATAGTATAGAGTCCCTAACCAAGGATTCTCCAATAAATAATCCCAACCATTCTCAGCAGCCATGTTACCGCATCCACTTTCACCTTCACACCTGTGCCCACATCCTATACAAGACAACTTTTAAAATCAAACCATGCTGTACTTCAACTAATGATCTTCCAAGCAAATACCTTAAAATAGTAGCCAGTAGCATTGTCTATCTTGTCTCAGTCCTTATAGGTTAATCCAGGAATCCTACTTTACCTCAAGCTGGGAAAAAAATCACTCATTATCCCTGTATACAAAGGAGAAAATTCAATAGACATCACTAACTTTAGACCTATAGAAATCTTATCTCCTTCTACTGAATACTTGGAAAAAGTATTCAAAAACAGTTGATAGGCATTCTCCCATAGTAGTAACACTGCACTTCTAATTTTTATAGATGCTGTTAGTAAAGCTAGAGATAATAGCAAACCGGTCTCCTCCTTATTCTAGACTTGGCCTGAGGCTTTGACATAGTCAGTCACACCAAACCTCTACTTCAAATGTCCTCACTAGGTCTGTCAACCCTTCTGTGGTTCAAAACCTACTTGCCTAATAGTTATCAATCAGTAAAATGACACTCCATCCTCTCTCCATACATCCCAGAAACCACTGGTGTGCCACAAGGCTCTGTTCAAGGTCCCCTCTTCTTTAACATTCTCACCAGAATTCTCCACATATCAGGCCTCCCTAATACAATATATAGATAACGCCACGCTCGTATGTGCATCAGACAACCTGGAACATCTCCAAAATTACTCCGGAATCTTTAACAGTCACTGAAAGATGACTTTGAAACTCGCAACTCGTACTCAACTGCCCCCCCCCCATCATCACCAAAAAAAAAAAAAACCTTTTTCCCCAAATCCCTCTGTCATGAATAAACAATTTAAAATCCTCTCTCTTAATACAACCCTTGAAGTCACTTCTTATAGCAAATTATTAGGGATGATGAAGAATTATATTAAATTCAACCAGCATATACAAAATTGCATAAACAAGTCATCAAAAACTAGGGATGTTTCACAGAGGCCAAAATTTTCTCATCAATGTAGCAAAATTACACTTGACACTGCTTACCCCCCCCCCCCCCCCCTCCCCATTACTTTATGGCTTTTCTATCCTTACTAACCTCCAGGCATCACAAAAAACAAAACTTGAACAATGCTGTAATAAAATGGCTAACGTTGCAGCAAATATTCCTTTCAGAACCCACCACTGTATAACATTAAACAGACTACATTGGTTAGAACTACCCCATCAACTAACATATACACAGCTTCTCACCGCCTATAAAATTATCCATCATTCATCTGTTTGTCTAGCACTAAATAGCATTCTACACAGTTATGTTCCCACTGTTTTTACTTTCCAATGACCAGATACTCATCTGTTCACAAACCTATCAAACATGCTGAGTATGGTCTGTACTCATACCATGTTGCTAAGGCCTGGAACACCTTACCTGTATCCATCAGGTCTGTATCCTTCCTCCAGTTTTAACACCATTCTAAAAGACTTCCTCGCCAAAATCTAGCTGTGTTCTTGCTCAGCCCCAGGGTGAAGTATTTCTCTAAATATGAACAAGTATCTGTTCGTACCTTTCACCTCCTTATTCCTCCTTCAACAACATCCTTATTTCAGTCAGTTTCTTTCCCCCTCTCCAATTCTCTGTCTAAATATGCCATAATCCTTTTTTTCTTATTATTAGTATAATTTATGTTTGTATTATAACTTACATTTAATTTCTCTAAACTGGCTAAAATGTATCTAAATATTAAATCACTGTCATATAAGCTTTATCTGTTCTTAAACAATGTTTTCACATTAGCTCTAATTTGATGTAATTGTTTAAGCTGTAGATTTTTATTCTATTAATTTTGAAGATTGTAAAATTATTGCTCTTAAAATGTTTTTGTAATACTTTGGAGCTTTTTTCCCCAGGCCTCCTCAGAAAATGGACATCAACCCAGAGGGACTTTCCTGTAATCAAATGTTAATGAACAAGTAAATTAATTAGTTAATTAATAAGAAGAAAGATTCTCTTTCTAGTAATTCTTATTTAATACCCAAAGCTTGTCAAACATTTGTATATTTGTTTATGAGCCAAGTTATTATGTCGGTGGTGTGCAAGACCCGTTTTCAGTGAAAGTCCAAGGATAAAGGATTCAAAAGAAACTTTATCAGATTTGCATACCAAATCTTTTTAAAAAATAATTGAGATAGGATAGAGCAAGCTTATATTATTTACATAATTCAGTAAGGATAATTTGTCAGGACATCTGTAGTAGCTTAGAGGTATCCCTCAAGAAGGGAAGGATATCAGCATGTATATGTTTAAGTGTGAAAGAGATTTGATCAAGAAATAAGCTGTGAACAAACGTGAAAGAAAATTCATTGAAGGATGTAAAGTGGGAAAATAAGTTATTGTTAGGACAGCTACGATTTATAATACTTCTGGAGTTGATGTGAAGTCTGAGCTACTGCCAGCTTCCTTCTTTCTTTGCTTCTCTAAATGATGCAGATTCTTCATCAGCTGAACTATACGACAGTTATTTCTATGCATTTCCAAGGTCCCAAAATGTTAGAGAACATTCTCAGTGTCTCCCTAGGGAGGGAGGGACCGCTGATGATAAATAAGGAGCAGTCCTGGTATTAGAGAGCTAGCCTTAATAAAGGCTATTAGCTCTGTGTTTCTGTGCCTGTGGGGTAAGACCAAAAAAAGGCTATGTTAAAGCTTGTATGGAATAGCTCTAATAAGGGCTTTTGTACAATTGTAGTAGATAAGGATCCAAAGATGTAATCTGCCCTGATAAGGGCTTTTTGTTCTTGCTTAAGCATCTGAAGTCCAGGGCCACAGGGTGGTTATACAGATGAGGGGCACAAAATGGAGCAGCTCACTAAAAAAATAAAAAAATTATGTCATGTCTCTCCACTAAAGTTACTGTTGTTTTATTTAGCCCTAATTACTTAATTATTTAATTATTTGCACACCTCACTACATTATTTTTAACCAGTTGTTTTCAAAATTAATTAACCAAGAGAGATTACCTCAGATTTTAAATCACAAATTTAAATCCATTTTTGTGTTAGAAAGTAAATGGCGAAAAAAGTGGAGTGCGGAGAGAGGGGATAACTTACAAAGCCATGTAGTTTATTCATGTGAATGCCCATGTTTTTTCTAAGTCCCTTCCAAAAGTTAATTAGTTAATGGGTCTACAGGATATGTTATTAGATGGGGCTTACTCGAGCATTAAACGAGGATACTGCAGCTTAGCTGTGTGTGTCTGCGCCATATAGTGGGACACTGTGTACATAATATGGAAAAAGTTAGAACAGAAGGGAAAAAAGATAAATGAAGATGCTCAAGTACAGACTAGTAAAAGTAATAACTTATTGTGGCAAATTACGCGAAAACCCCAACAGAGTGTGAGCTTTTGTGTGAAATACGGTAAAAAAGAATTAAATGCAGTGGGATTGGCAGCAGTCCAAAAACTGGTGCAGTGAACATATATAACAGCAGAGTCTAAGCCACAGATGGTAGGAATCAGAGGGTCTTATTCCAACTTTAGTCACAGAGCTAAATATACTACAAAGTCCAGTGGTTAGTAAAGCTGTTTAGTGAATTAGCAAATAAGCACGCTAGGTGTATTTGCAAAGTCCCTGTAGGGAAAAAATATATAATTTGTTGATGAAGATATAGCTGAATGGAGGAGGAGGGTAACAAAAACATATTCTAATACAGATGGGATAAGTGTCTGTACTGGCATCAGATTTAGCATTCCAGAATTAAGTGGGTGGGAGTCTTCTACAGGGAGGCATCTACCATGCTGCCATACTGTAATCACACTTGTTAAAACAAGTAATCCAAAAATTTAAATTAAAAATGAAAGCATCCAAAAAGAAGCTTAAAAAAAATTAATAAATCAAGTTTGTGGACATTAATAGAAACTGGTAGCAATTCCGAGTCCTTACAGGAGGGTAGTACGTTTTTAGGTGAGAGGAACTTTAGATGGGGATAAATATAGCATTTAAGGTGCGGAAAAACATTTGAAATATAGCATTAATCTAAACAGAGCTCTATGTGACATATGAGGCTAGGAGCTTGGTCGCCTGGGTTAGCAAAGAATCTAGAGAGAGCGGGGAAGAGACTGGGAATAAGAGGCAGCTGGAGACTAAAGAAAAAGCGTGGACAGAAAAGGGCACAAACATGGGGGGAGGGATGAAAATAGTTTAGCATTGTTAAAAAACTAACTTTTCTACAAAGAAAGGGCTATACAGTATAGCTCACAGATGGAAAGTTTAAACATGGTCACTAGAGTAAAAGGAGAGTATAAACCAGAGAAATCTATGAGAGAGGAACAAATGCCCAGGAGTAGTGAAGACCAAGTGGAAATATGCTAGAGGTAAGAAAGAATAAGAACAATAAAAACATATACAGGTGGGTGATACATGAATGTGATATCTTAAGAATAAGGGAAAAGGACACCAAGATGAGAGCAAAATCAACATTAAGGTGGAATGAAGTAGAAAAAAATGGAACTGTGATATTACCTACTAGAGCATGCAAAAACTGTAGAGTCAAATTTTAAAGACATGTGGAAAAAAGACATTTGAAAAAGTCTAGAACCCCAAAAAACAATACCTTGTGAAATGGATCCAGTAACATAGCACACCAAGTGGAAAGTAAGTCCATAGTGGGATGGGAGTCCATAGGGAGAAAAAAAAAACATTATTAGAGATGTCACAAAAACAAGAAACTGTATTAGTGTTTTATTAGTTATAGCCAGACAAATGCCAGATGGAACAGAAAAATCCATTAGGGTCAGCCGTAATTAAGATGGTTTAGAGTCCTTAGGTTTAAGAAGGGTATCAGTGATTCCACTGATTAAGTCCAGGAGTTTTTTTTTGATTGTAGCTCAACTTTCCCAAGTAACGTTTTATTTTCAAGATGGTCATTGTAACTCCCTGAAAATGGAGTCTTGGGTAGGTGCTTGAGGATGTGGAATTTGAACAAGTTATTCCCTGGCTTCTTTGCAGCATGTACTACCAGGAGGTTGGTTTTATGGAAGTACTTCAGGTCGTGAAGATGTTTGGCCACACTAGTTTTCAGTTGATTCACAGTCTTACCCACATAAAAAGCAGTGTATTTGTTGCACGTGGTGTGGTAAACTACCCCCTCTGTGTTGCAGTTCCCTTGTACTTTAGCTCGGTAGGTTTTATGGTTGTTGGGGCAGAGGAAATGATCCTTACCACTCATGTAGCGGCAGTAGTGGCATGGTGGGTTGCTGCAAGCATAGATGCTACCTTGGGGGTATTGTGGTCTGTAGCTCCTCTCCAAATAGTCTCTGATGTTTGTGCCTCTCCTGATGGTGAAGCTCATGTTGTCCAGGTAGATGTGGCCAAATGTCCTGTTACTACGTACAATTGGCCAGTTTGATCTTATGATCTTTTGGATTTCACCGTAGTCAGTGGAAAATTGGAGGATGCAGTTTAACTTGAATCTGTCATTTGTGGGTTTTTGGGGTTCTTATGCTGTGGTGTGTCCTGAAGGTACCATTTGTTCTCTGTTGGATGATGGGTTCCAAAATATTGTGCAGGAGTCTCTGCAAGTAGCCGCTTGTGAGGAAGTCTTTCTCCAGTTGCTGAATGTTGTGTAGAAAGTGTTCCATTTCTTTTGAGATGAGAGCAATTCTTAATCCTTGGAACTTGATGACATTCTTCTTTAAGAGTAGCTGATGCATGCTGCTGGCATGGAGGAGCTAACTCACCCTGGTGGGTTTGCGAAATAGATTGTGATGAGCAGGTAGTCCACAAACTCCACTTCCTTCTTGCTGTATTTGGTGGTAAATCTCAGAAAACCTGCGGAGTTGTTCATGTAGTTGAAGGATTTTTCCAGATAGTCAGCATTTTCATTCCAGATCAAGAAGATGTCATCAATGAACCTAAAGTAGCAGCCCATGTGATTGTAATATGGGGAGTTGTAGATGAAATCAGTCTCCCATTTTTGGAGGGCCGTGTTTGCAAGGCTGGGGGCCATGGCTGCCCCCATAGCAATACCCGTGGTTTGCCTGTAAAAGCTGTAGTTAAAGCCGAAAAAATTGTTTTCTTAGGACTAAAGACAGGCATTTGCTGCATTTTTCAGTCTCTCCAGGGAGGGCTGCATGGTCAAGATTGTAGGCCTCCAACATAGTTGATATGCAATAGTCATGGAGAAGAACTGAATACAGTGATTCAACATCAGTAGTTATAAGATATGAATGCTCTGTTAATGGCACATTCTTAATTTTATGGAGAAAGTCCATGGAGTCCAAGATAAATGATTTATTGTTCTCTGCTAGTGGTTTGAGTGTGAAGTCCAGATAAAGGACAATGGGTTCAGTAATGGGTCGTCCACTGGCAGTCACGGGCCTGTAAGGAGGATCAAGCAGGTTTTTATGAGGTTTTGAGATCCAAAAAAAAATTGGGGGAGCTTAGGATGGTTTACAGTTAGGAAGTCCAAGATGTTCTCAGTAATTAGTCCTAGATTTAGGTCTAACTCTGCGTTGAGGTGCTCATAGGCTAGTTTAACGCCATCCAGGTTGCTGTTTTCATAATAGAGTTGGTTGTTTAGCATGGACATGATTTTGTTGTCGTAGCTGGCAGTGTCTGTGATAAGTATTCCCCCTCATTTATCCACTTTCATGATCATCCTACTTTTATCTCTGATGAGTCCTTTTAGTGCTTCAATTTCATCATTAGTAATGCTGCATAACTTTTTCTTTTGGATGCTTAGGAGTAGCTTCCTTTTGTCCAGTTCGCATTTGTCTTGGAAGGCAGTGATAATGGGGTTGTTTTCAAAATTAATTTTCAAAACAACTGGTTAAAAATAATGTAGTGAGTTGTGCAGATAATTAAGTAATTAGGGCTAAATAAAACAACAGTAACTTTAGTGGAGAGACATGACACAATTTTTTTTCCGCAGGCTTCTCCATGAGCTCTCCCTCTAGTTGACTTTAAAAAGGTTCAGCCCCCAAGCCACACCTCCAAGGGATAATTGGATGAACCCACTAAGCCAACCCTTTTGTTTAACAAATAAATTTAACTCTTAACATGCTAGATCTCACTCTGAACGCTTGGAGAGCATCTTTAATTGTTATGACCGTACTGAGAATAAACAAAGACTCCTTGTTAAGAACCTTTGTCTACAGTGTATTGATTTAACTTAATATGCATGGCACGGGTGTCTTCTAAGTACTAATTTAGTTTTTTCTTCACAGCCTCCCACTACTGGGACCTAATAATATAGGAGGATCATATCGTGATTGACTGAGCTAAACTATTTGTGCCATAACCCACAGGCACTGATACAACTAGCTAAAAGCCCTTATAAGGGCTGTTAACTGTGGATAAAATTACAGCCATTTCTGGGCCCCTCATCTGCATAGCCACATTGTGGCCCTGGACTGCAGATGCTTAAGCAAGAACAAAAAGCGCTTATCAGGGTGGATTACATCTTTGGATCCTCATCTACTACAATTGTACAAAAGCCTATATTAGGGCTATTCCATACAGGCTTTTACATAGCCACTTTCTGGCCTTACCACACATGCAAAGAAAAACATCGCTAATAGTCTTTATTAAGGCTAGCTCCCTAATACCAGGGCTGCTTATTTATCAGCACCCGTCCTCCCTCCTTAAGGAAACACTGAGAACATTCTCTAGCCTTTTGTTTCCACCTTCCAGACAGGAAGGTTATGCTCTCATAGGCTGAATGCCCACCCTTTGTTTTTGTTAAGGTCATAAAACGTAAGAAATTTAGACCAGGAGTTTATTTTTTCTGCATGAGTACAAGTTGAGGGAAGCAATTACTAAGAAAATGTTGTCAAAATGACCCACTGATTGTATAGTTTTGTTATGTTTCTGTGCGTAACCCACTTCAGGAATCTATCTGGATCCTTTCTACAAGAGCAGTAGTGTCTAACGTTGCTGGGGAGTCAGTTTCACTGTTATGAATGAAGCAGTGGCATGGCCTGCAATCGTCACCGTTAAAGAACATTGCAAGCTGAATTCTGGTTGGTTATCTTTTATAAAGTATATTTCCTGATGCTTCTGCCCATCATCTGAGCACATCACTTGGTATTCTGTCCAGTCAGCTATTGCAAAGATGAGCACAGTTATATATTATGAAATAATTGTGTAAAATGCTTTCCATAACTGCAAACGATTAAATTATTCCTATCTTCAAACTCTGTAGTAAGGTTTGTGAGTTTTGCTGCTGTAATGAGGGGGACTGTTGTATCTAACATGCCAAAGTCTGTCTGTTCTACAGCGAATTAGTATAACAGTATATACATTGAGATTAGCTTTTTATCAAGGTAACATCATAATGGCGGGCAAAGAAAATGTGATGACTGTATAAGGTTACACTATGTATCTTGATTGCTGTCCATACAGCAAATAAATGGGCAAATATGTTAATGGAATCTTCTTTTGCCCACCATAACAATATAATTGTTATTCTTAGAGAAAGGCAACTCCACCATATGCTACACAAAGTTGAAGATGTGGCTGAAAATGACCTAATCTGTTATGACTTCTGACATGATCTGTTACTGAACTATTGGACTATTATTGTGGTTCATCATGATTATTCTCTCAATCCTTAAATATGTATGGGAACTTGATTTTATAATCTGGCTTCTAAAATAGGCATTGTGAATGCAAAGCTAAAATGTTTTATTCTGGCATGCATTATTAAAACTTCAGTCCCAGTTTTCTGGCAGTATTTCATTACTAATAAGGAGAATAAAACTAAAGCCAACAGAATATTCATGGGGTGGGCTGCTGAGCCCAACCAGATGCTTTGAAGAAAGGGATGATTTAATAATCTGCAGTAATGGTGAGCACCTCAGACAATGATAGCTTATCCATTCAACAAAACAGTGAGCTTTGATGAGATTTCTTGCTATGAATTTGAAGCAAATACAGTCCCTTATTTAAAAAAAATCACTGCTTTGCATTTCACTTTACACACAGATGTGAAAAAGTGAAATATGGCATGCAGTTCAGAAGAAACATAACTGTTAGGCCAATTTGGACCTGATGAAGAGTGCTGTATTAATTTCTAGTTTTAAGAGTTTTGCATTGCCAGTGCTACTCAGCACCGTCTTCGTTTGGGGACCATATTTAAATTGTTGAAAGCACCTGAAGTAAAGAGGTGTGTGTAGCTCTGAAAAGGAAATTCAAATTTAACTCTGGTATCTTAATGAATTGTATACCTGATTCTTTCTCTCCCAGGGGGATGAGGAAGACAAAATGATGTATACCAATCTAAGCAGCAACAAAGAACCAACCTAAGCCTGTAATAATGCTCTATTCTAATATTGCTTGTGCATCCAACCAGTCACAAAACATTAAAACAAACTTACATTGACAAGAAACTATGAAATGCTTTACAATACATTAAGATTATCAATCCTGCTCACGTAGTTAGCTTCTGTAACTAGCTAGCAAATCCCTTTCCAAGACTATCATTGCCATGATGTTTTTCTTCTTTCGGCTTTTCCCAGTTAGGGGTCGCCACAGCGGAACTCTGGTCCACTAATGATTGGCAGTAGATTTTTACGGTGCCAGCTCGATGCCCAACCTTCAACTAAGGCACACCCATTCACGCATGTCTTTCGAACACCACTCGACCGCGGGGAGGACATGTAGACTCCACACAGAAGGCACTAATTCTGTAAATAAAAGTTCTTATAATGCTAGTTCCATGGTGTAGAGGGACAAAAAGCCTAACTACTGCTCAGGCAACTTCAGCTGAATTAACAGCCTTGGCATCTGAGGCAGTAGCAAAGAAGGATGAGCATATCCAGTCTGCAGGAGGGCATGCACCTGGATGTACCTTGCAATCCAGTCTCTGGTTGGGGCTTGGGACACACAACGAGAGCATTATCCTAAAGGGTAATAGGTAGGGGACATTAGCTGAGTCACCACACAGGCAGGCCCATATGCCAGCATGTTTCCTTTGCACATCTACCTCTGGATATACAATGGGTGCATGTGGGGGGGGGGGAGGAAATACGGAGAATAATAGCAAAGACTCCTTGGCCAGATGCTGCCCTGGGAGCCACAGCCACCTCACTGACCCCCGAGCATGGGTTGGAGCAAGTCTTGGAAGAAAAGGAGCACCTGTTAGAAGTGGGGAATGAGGAGAAGTCCTGGGGCAGCTGACTGTTAGAAGTGGGGAATGAGGTGAAGTCCTGGGGCAGCTGACTGTTAGAAGTGGGGAATGAGGAGAAGTCCTGGGGCAGCTGACTGTTAGAAGTGGGGAATGAGGAGAAGTCCTGGGGCAGCTGACTGTTAGCAGCAAGGAGCAAAAAATAATGTACTGTGTAATAGTAACCTTCCATTAATAGACCTATCTACTCTCCAGATGACGCTGACTGAAATAAACTATGCAAGCGTATCAAAACCTGCAACGTACTCCAAAAAACAGAACATGCACTAACTTAACTTTGCCAGTGTATCTAGCTTTATGAAATGAGGTGCATTTCTACATCTTCTGTGTTGTGGAGATATTCACACATCCTGGTCCTACCTTCTGCAGCATTAGTGCAATGTAAAATGTGTCTGCTAAATGTTTAAAAATAGGTCACTTAAATGTTAGAAGTACCTGTAATAAAATAGAACTGCATACACATAAACATTGCTAAAACCCAGTATGCCAGATGAAAAATACTATTCTTGCAGCCTAACCCAAGAAAGCACCTACTACAATGTTTTATCATATGCAGGTATAGCTCTGTCTTATCAATGTAATCCTTTAACTACTACTACTACTACTACTAGTACATGTGCAGTGACTTATTGTAGCACAAAATGTTTGTGATCTGTTCTGACTTGCATTGTTGCCATCAGCCTGAAGTTTGTCAGTCTGTTGTATAGTAGTTTATTATGATCAAAGTGATGTGACAGTTCTGGGAAAGGATTACCTATTTTGGCACTTAATGTAACAGCTAAAACAGAAGTGACCTGCACAAGTGAAAAATGAGCAGTGGTGGATTTACCGGGGGAGGGAAGCTAGAGGAGCTAGGGGAGCTAAAGATCCCCATCAAAGCTAGATCAGACACAAAATTACATTAAACAATTTTAAAAATTATTTATTTATTTATTTGTCTTTGTTTACCTGAAAAATCTGTTTGGGTAATACCCATTTTCATTGCGGGCCTGGGGTGAGAAGCTCCATTTGTTTCTATTATAGCAAGCTAAGTTCCAGTCCATCACTGATCAGTTACATTTTTATTTACATTTATATACAAACAGTAGCTGCATTTATACTTTCTAAGATTTTACAGAGGTGGAAGTTACTAAAGAGAAAGCTCAATGTGCAACTTAATGGATTGTACATGCAGTTATCTATAAAATTGTTTTGTCATTTCAGTGAGAGGTTCAGTGTATTCTCTTTAAACAGAGTATTTGGAGAGAATCATATGATGAACACAGACTCAACCTTGTAATGAGCATGTGCAGGACCAGGGTTGGATAAGATGTTGTTTAAGCAGTTTTTTAAAACCACTGAGTTTGTTGGAGAGAGTTATTTGCGTGGGGATGCTATTCCAGAGTTCAGCAATGTATTGGGAGTAGAGGAAGTCACCTACAACATTATTTGACTTATTTGTAAGTAATAAGAATTTGTTACTTGAGCGGAGGTCACTTGCTGGACAGTAGGGCAGTAATAAGTTTTGTAGTGCAAGACATTTTTCTGGATGATGAATGAGTTTGCGTGCTGTAGTTAGTTGCAAATTTGTTAGGCAGTTATGCAGTTCAAGCCAGTTCAATTGCTTTAAACTATTACAAGGGCAGGTCCTATGAGGGAGATTGGTGGCAAAATCTAATTATTTTATTGCAGCAGAAGACAAGTTTTTCTTTGAATATTTTTTAAGCTTCAAGAAATACACGTGAAGAGTAGCACTATGACAGCAACCTAGTGGTATAAAACTAAAATTGTAGACACCAATAACATCCAACACCACACTGCGAGGAGAACAAAAACTTTAATAAAATAAAAGGTTGAAAACAAGAGGTATGTGCTTTCGGAACACAAGGTTGGTTCTTCAGACCATTCCTGTTTAACCTTATCCTACGATAAGAAAATAAAACGTAGCTGGATGCTGCTGTATCAGTAAAAGAATTTATTCCATAAAACAAGAACAAAATGTGATGAGCGCTTTCGGGTCAATACCCTTCATCAGATAAAGTATACCACTAAACATCCATTTTTAAAAAACATAATGACCAATCAACATTCAATTAGTAAAAAACCCGCCTCTTTCTAAGTGTTGGTTTGAGTGGAATAACATCATTCAGCCCCGGATCCCTGTGTGCTGTTAACTCAAGGATCCATTTAGTCTCAGCTAATTCTGTTTCCAACCTAATATCACCCCCCCTATTGGTCAGCTGCATATTTACAATAACCCTAAAGGTAAAACCATGTGAAGGATATTTCTTCAGATGTCTAAACAGCGCATTACTTTCATTTTTATTTTTGATGTTAGATAAATGTTGAAGGATCCTTTCTTTCAACATTTGATTGGTCTTCCCGATATAATAACTTGAACAAGAGCTGCACTCAGCTATGTAAACAACATCTGTAGTCCTGCAAGTCGCTCTCCCCTTAAAAATATATAGCTTATTGCTGTTGGGGTGATAAAAATCAACCCCTTTCTTAATAAAGGCACATGCCTTGCAGCACCCACATGAAACGGTCCCTGCTCTACCCATAACTTGTGTTTTGACTGGAAACCTTCCTTCTTTACATAAAACATCCTTTAAATTTTTATTCCTTTTGAAAGGGGTTGATTTTTATGAATGATGTTATTCCACTCAAACCAACACTTAGAAAGAGGCGGGTTTTTTACTAATTGAATGTTGATTGGTCATTATGTTTTTAAAAATGGATGTTTAGTGGTATACTTTATCTGATGAAGGGTATTGACCCGAAAGCGCTCATCACATTTTGTTCTTGTTTTATGGAATAAATTCTTTTACTGATACAGCAGCATCCAGCTACGTTTTATTTTCTTATCATTGGACTTTTGTTACGTTTAGCTGGATTTGGCAAAGCGACGACCTTTCTGTTTTTGTTGTAACCTTATCCTACAGCTGCATAATCAGAACATGTTGCCACAAACTGGAGCTAATTTTCACACTTTCCCAATAGCTGTACTGCACTGCAGAATCATAGTTTGCTTCTGCTTGCATGTACATTGTCCAGAATTTTACCTCTTAGGATTTTAGGATACATGGGATGTATTTGCTGTTCTTGAATTTGTCATTGAAATGTTTTGGTTTTCACAGCACAGCTGAAGTGAATGAAGAGGTTTTGTGTGTTGATCCTGATTAATGACATTTTTTTCTGTACCCTGTTAAGTGTGTGCACAATGCATGGTACATGGGTTGGGAGTATATGTCACAGCAATAGGATTTTTAAAATGTTTTCTTGATTATCTGAAACCACAAATGCGGGTCATAGTATTTTAGAGACTTGCACACACTGAAGTCTTGTACTCAAGCCTGTTAGTAAGACTACCAGATAGCTTTTTGTTCAAACATAAAATTAGAGAGAGAGAGAGAGAGAGATGCTTACTTGTGAATTTGGACAAATTTCATCCTATTTCTGCTGTGTTTGTATTGTCAGTAAGACGGCAGGGGGTTGCACATCTATTAATGGTGAAGTGGAGCAAAGAAGAAAGTTAACCCATTGATCAATGATGGTGTCCAAACTACAGGTTAATAGTGATTTTTATCTCTCCATCCCAATTAATCCATCACAGCACCAGAGATGGTGGTGGAAATAGTTGTGAGTATTGTGGTATATGAAGGCATCTATGATTCCTTAATTAACAGGGTGTCTGGTCTTTAAGGTACACACGACTACTACTACTGTTACTGGCATCGTCATTTGACCTTTGCAGTCTCAGATATTCTGAAACAAAGCTTGTAGATGTTCCTATCTTTGCCCGCATCACTTACCTATCCATCCTGACGCTGTAAATACATTAAAAGTGCACATACACTACATTATGTTAAAATTAAATGACAGAAGAAGCTTCATTGTTTTCTTCTCTTCATTGAGAATTTTAAAGCTTTCTGACTTTTTGTAATTCACTTACAAAACTTCTATGTCACATCCACATGAATTACAAAACCAATGCTGCTCTTACATTTTTGATGAAAAGCATGAATACAGTCTCATTTTCATAATTAAACATTAAATGTTTATATACAGTGCGCCTGTGTGTGTACATATTTGTATATATACATATAAACATCAATATGGCGACAGTACATATTGGAAAAAAAATAAAACTTTAACTAGGAAATAATGAATACCTTTTAATGAACTAATAACCACTAAAACTTGCTCTTGGAAACTAGCATACAATGTTTTTATCTCTTAAATGAGACTTCATCAGACGAATTCTCATTTGAGGAAAGAAAATATTTATAGAGTTATCCTTAACTGATTTTAAGCATTTCTTATTAGTTTATTAAAATATGTTACTTCCCTCCTAGTTTGTTTTATTTTTAAAAATTTTGACATTAAAAAAGTGTGTGCGTGTGTGTGTGTGTGTGTGTATATATATATATATATATATATATATATATATATATATATATATATTTCCCCCATTGACCAGGTCCTCCACATACATTTTTCCAATTTTTTGACTTGAAATTTTTTTAAATCCACTATTGGTTGTTGCAAGCTTTATATTCAGAGCAGCATCAACATGTGAGTAGACCAGCTAAAATGCATGAAACATACAGTGTGCCATATCCCTTCATGCTGAGGAAACAATTACACTGCATAGTATTAAAACTTTAAGGAAGAAGAAAGAGACGAGATTTGTATATTGAAAATATATTTAAGCCTTGTCAAAGGAAACTCTACCAAATCTACTTAGTCATTTATTTTTCACTCAAAATCAAGGGAAGCAAGAAGCAGTTGATGTTTGTCTCCGAATGCATAGAGATAAAGATTGTGTATTTGGTGACCTACATGTTTTACTGATAAGGAATAGAACTGTGTATGGAATCAAAACTGATTAAGTCAAAGGCAGATTATTAAATAAAGCTTTGCTTGACATTCCACAGAGCAGACAATGTGTAGCACTAATGAACTTTTCAAGCATGTGGATTGATAGTATAAATTGATCAGTTTGAAGTTTGTAAACCAAAGGCTGCAAATGAAAATGAAGATAGAAATGATGTACCAACTTGCTAAAAATAGAATTGCTGAAAACTGTATGGTTTCCAAAATATCTGCTTATACTAAACAAGCATGTAAGAATCACACCTGCCCTAGTAGTGTTGGCGTGAATACAGCGTGTTGCAAATTAGAGTCTGTAGACTTTATGGGAGTCAGATGCCTCACAGCAACAGGTTCTCTGGTTTGATCCTCGACTGGGGTGCCTTCTGTGCGGAGTTTGCATGTCCTCCCTGTGGTCGAGTGGGTTTCCTCCCACATCCCAAAGACATGCTGTAGGTGGATTGGATACTTTAAAATTGGCCTTAGATATGAGTGTGTGCGTGTGTGTGCCTTCTGTGGAAGGTTGGGCGTCGGGCTGGCAACTCGACACCGTAAAAACTCCACTGCCAATCATGATCGGACAGGTGATCCACTGTGGCGACCTCTAACCGTGAAAAGCCGAAAAAAGAAGATGACGACTTTATGGGAGTCAGAACCATTTTACAAAAGTCTGTCGAAGTCTAATGATGTTGCAGTAAGAGTTGCATGTCTGAAAGGCAAAACAGCAGAAAAAAAAAAACAGAACTATTTGTGCACTTTTGTACCTCGCACACAATGTGTTGCATACTGTGCACAGTGATAACTGTCTTTGATGCCTGTTATAACTTTTAGTTAGAAGAAATGATGAAATGCATGCCTGCCGTGTTTATGCTTAATATGGATACTAAATGCCATATTTATAGCCTGAATCTGCATATAAGATATGGAATCTGTGTGATGAACTGTGCAAGCTTCTTTGCACTCTGATGTATTCAGAGCTGAAAACTGAAGCATGTAGCATAAATTTGGCTAAATTGTGGCTACAATTGAAGAAAATACAAGTCAGTGTTCCAATCACTATCTTGAAATTGTCTGCCAAACATTTTATCTCATAATACTTTTGTGACACTTGGTATAATTAAAATAATTCATGCTGTACAATGGCAATAATTCTGTGTGGTGTACAGATTGTAGCAATAAACATGGTAATAATGAAAAGGAACCGAATTAGAACTTCTGCACTGTCACACTGGCAAAGCATCTATACATGTTGATGTAGTACCATAGAATGTGTTTCAGCAATAAAATCGGTTAGCTGCTGTAGTAGCTGTTGAAGCATATATGTTGTCCAAACTAAGACACGTGGTTTTGAAGTAATAAAGATGTTATCGGCAGATGCAGTAAAATTACTTATCACGGTAACTTACTGCAAATTCAGAAGCACAATTCCCAAAGTGCTGAATGTGTACTGATGACATTTTACACACACACTCTGATTTATTTTTTTTAAAGCTGGGATTGTCTGCAGGGGGAGTATTACATTATGGTGTCCTCTGAGAAAATACCAGATATTCATACACTACTAATAGTTCGTTTGCATTTTAGGTAAAACCTAGGAAGAAGTTAAGCAGTCAGAACCCATATATGTTGTTGTTGAGAACAGAACCCCCCCCCCCCCAAGACTTTTAAGTAGCTCAGTACAGTTATGAAGCAAAATGAACTGAAAATATGTATAGATCATCATGATTTAAACAGTAGAACTAAAAGTGAACATTTATGAAGTTGTTGTAAAAGACCTAATGCTGAGCTCTCTGTTCTTGATGCTAACAAAAGATTTTGGCAAATTAGTCTAGATGAAGCTACTTTCAAGCTGTGCACATACCTATTAACTGTCCAGATTTCTACAGAATGCCAAGATTTTTGCCTCTTATTTTTGGTCAGCTCTTCATAAAATGTGTGGTTTTCTGGCAAATGGTTGAAGACTGAAGTTACTAATGATATAATATTATAATTATATATATTATATTACATTATAATGATATACCTTTGAGTTTCTGATGTCTTATCCTTCAGAAAATGTATGTTAGTGTTAACAACTTCCTAAGGTTAAAAGAGCAATATTTAAAATCTGTCCCTATTTTTGGCTATTGTTCCCCTATTATTTTAGGCTTTGTGTGCATATTTAATAGACCCTTCGTAAATGTCGATGTCAATGATTACTGTTTAGTATCATTTGTAGCTGAAATGATTGAAAGATTAGATGATTTGATGTTTTAATCAGTAAATGCAATGATCTTCTAGTTTAATAAGCTACCAATCAAAAACATGTTTTGCATTTGGGAAAGCTACTAGACAAATTAATGCAAACAGGCTTGAATATATACTACCAATCAAAAACATGTTTTGCATTTGGGAAAGCTACTAGACAAATTAATGCAAACAGGCTTGAATATATACTACCAATCAAAAACATGTTTTGCATTTGGGAAAGCTACTAGACAAATTAATGCAAACAGGCTTGAATATATCAGAAGTGTCATATCTCTGTAACTTTTCTCAAGTATATGGGACATATATTGACTTCAGAGGGGCTGAAACCTGATTCTGAGAAAGTCAAAGCAATTATGAGTAAGCAAGATCATACCTTTGGTATTTTCTTGATCTTTCCAAGTTCATCCCTCTTGTATCAATAACAGCATCACTCAGGATGCTACCTAGAGGTCAGCAATACAAGAGTAAAGCTTTGAAATGCTTAAACCACCTGGTAACTGGCACTTAGGTTCAAATTATATGATTTCTCACAGCCTACTACTCTGCTGGTATGTACCAGTCAAACAGGTCTTTGTGCAGTATTATGGTAAGAAGGTAGACCCACAGCTTCTGAATCAGGAGCTTTGAGCGGTGTTTGTGAATGCTGTGCTCAAACAGAAAAGGAGATTGTAAAAAAAATATATATATATATATATATATTTTTTTTTTTAGATTGTCAAAAGTTTTATGGCTGTATTTCTATTGTAAACGTGTCATAGAAGACTCGGACGCAGTACTTAAAGGATATTACTGTATTTGCAAAAATATAATCTTCACGTTCAATACAAACTTTTCAAATTAATGCACAATGACCCTTAGTAGAGCATAATGTATATTTATTCGAGAAATATCTGCCAGTCCTAGAGATTTTCTCAATTAACCTTTCATCTGTAAAGCTAGAATAGCTTAAAGCATGTACAAGGAGAAAGTTTGAACTGCAGTTGCTTTGTGGTGTAATTACGACTGAATGGCCAGATAATGCTCAGACATTTTGCTTAGTTTCTACATTCAGTTATTTCTGTTTATTTTCCATATCAAGATGACCCTTCCTGTCTTCAGGGCTTATTACTAAAAGGTAACAGACTTGACTTTGTTACTTCTGTCCTTCCTTGAACAACTTCTTTTATTTTTTGGCATCCTATATTCTTCAACAGAACTACTGCTACTTACAGGATTACTGTAACTTTGTAGTCCTCAAATATATCATGTCAAAATGTCTGAATTCCTCCCCACCATTCGGCAGTATTCTGTTTTTGCTTTTCCTTCACCCATTAAAGTATTTGTTTATAGCAGTAGCTCAGACAATAATACTCTTGATACTGCACTATGCTACTAGTATATTTTATTTGTGTTTTTTTTTCACATTTTGCCCCCACTGACTGACTGCTATCAGCCCCCCTCATACCCTATTGGCTCACTTGTTCCTCATTACTGGGGAAAGAGATGACTGAGATGGGCCATCATTAGGAGAGGTTTAAGTACGCCTCTTCATACCCTATCTTTAGCCCTACTATGCCTGCAGACACACCTGGCTTATACAACCAGACAGTGACATGCAGTGAGCTGCCCACACCAGTTGTCCATCACTTCCATAACAGATGCTGCTAGCATGCAGCCCCACTGCCTTCCTCAAACACAGAAAGTGTTTTCTACTGTCTCTACTGGAGAAATTACACTTTACCGTGTGCTCCTCAAATATCCACTACTCTCCCCATCCCTCAGGAGAGCTGAGTGGGCCATAGCCCTTCACTCCTTTTCCTTCCTGTCTGGCTACTGCAGTTCAGTAAAGACTAAACCTCAGTTGCCTGCATTGTAGTAAGTGCTCTGTGAATCTGTATGAAGCCAGGCCATATTCCTTTA